>NC_060173.1:80982141-81217141 GCF_021184085.1 Oncorhynchus gorbuscha
TCCACAGGGTTAAGGACGCGGTTCCACGACAATGCCCCCATCACTCTCTCTTTCGCCATACTCTCTATCTCCTAGTCATACGTTCGCCTTGTAACTCTCTCTTTCTAAATCTCAGTCCTTCTAAGTGTACCTCTCTTTCCCTCATTCTCCATCGTTTTCCTCCTTTCGCCCTTTCCCTCTTTTCTCCCATTCACTCTATTTTCTCCCATGATCTTTTGTCTCTCTCCAGGGTGTCCGCAGGCTTTACCAGTGGGATTAACCCTTACAGACGAACTACTCCTCTTTTCTCTCTTCCGGCTCATCCCTCTACTTGTTCTTTTCTTTTCTCTCATAACAGAGATGACATGAGCTAATCTAGGATCAGCCCTCAGACAAACACAGTCTTACTCCTCCTCTTCCTCCTCCATCTCCTATTCATTCTCCTTCCCTTCTTCTCAGTGCTGCTCCCTGCTTCCTCTTCCTCCAGCTCCACTCTTTCATACTCATCCTTCTCCTCCATACCACCACCCCTCTTCTTCTATCCCTCCACTCTTTCATACTCATCCTTCTCCTCCATAACCCCACCCCTCTTCTTCTATCCCTCCACTCTTTCATACTCATCCTTCTCTCCATCCCCCACCCCTCTTCTTCTCCATACCCCTTCTCCTCCATTCTTCTTCTATCCCTCCACTCTTTCATACTCATCCTTCTCCTCCCCACCCCTCTTCTTCTATCCCTCCACCCCTCTTTCTCCTCTATCCTTCTATCCCTCCACTCTTTCATACTCATCCTTCTTCCATCCCCCACCCCTCCTTCTATCCCTCCACCCCCTTCTCCTCCACCCCCACCCCTCTTCTTCTATCCCTCCACTCTTTCATACTCATCCTTCTCCTCCATACCCCCACCCCTCTTCTTCTATCCATCCACTCTTTCATACTCATCCTTCTCCTCCATACCCCCACCCCTCTTCTTCTATCCCTCCACTCTTTCATACTCATCCTTCTCCTCCATACCCCCACCCCTCTTCTTCTATCCCTCCACTATTTCACCGTGCTCTGCTGCTCCTCTCCATCCGCCCGACATTCTTCATCTGTAAATGGATTGAATTATTATCTCCTCCTCTTTCTCCTCCTCCTCTTTCTCCTCCTCACTCCCCCTCTCTCCTTCGTTAGCCCTGTTGCCCTGCGTTACACATGGCCACTTTAGCTTTAGGCCACAGCCTGGGGTGATCGGAGGCTTAAGGAGGGGTCGAGGGGTGAGTGAAGGAGGGAGAGGGAGGGAGGGAGGCAGAGGATTGCTTTCTCTCTCAATTTGTGGTGTATTGGTGTGACAAGCAAGGGAAAGGGGGGAGGGGGAGAGAGGGCTAAAATCTCGTTATCTCCCTTTTGTTTTGGTTCTCTTTAATTGCAGAGGAAAGGGGAGGCCAGGAAAAATACTGGACCTTGTTATTGCACTTTCATTTTGTTATTGTGCTTTAATTTGCCGTGCAGGAGAAAACACTGAGGGCTGTCGTGTGAAAATGGACTTGTGCTAACTTACAGGACTGACTGATTGGTGTGGGAGAAGGGAATAGGCTCACTGGCCACTGGCTTACAGGACAAACACAACATATCTTAATTCTTATTGCCATGGTGGCTGCGCATGTGATCACTGTGTGTATTTAACTAATGGTTCTAGTTATGGTTTACATGACATGGCAGCAAATGTCACGTTCAGAGACAACTCAGGCCTCTTAGATATTGTTATTCCCCGACATTCATTTCCCAGTCTTCTCTTTCTTTCCCCCTGGCATGGTGCCTACAACTGTAATGCATTTGTGTCTGAAGAATGGAAAGCCTGAGATTGACGTTGTTTATGCCTGGTTTTGTTTTTTAATATCAACTTTTAGGGTTGGAAACCATTCTGAATTGACAGAGAGCTGGCTCCTTGTCCACACGGTGAATGCACATCCATAAAGATGAGCTGAAAATTGAATAGCTTTCAAAACACAACAGTGAGGCAGCATATTTTTGTGTTGTGAATGTATTCAGTATTATGACGCTATGGCACAGTGGAATCCACTGATTTCAGTACTTCCCCATTACATGAGTACATAGTCAGTCATCTTAATGGGATGTTAACGAAATGTTATTCAACTGATAATAAGTGTTGTATTTTACATTGCTGTGCTAAACAATATAACCGCTGAGCTCACGTATGACAAATGACGTATTAATGCAGGTGCATTCCCATATTTACGACCCTGACACACACACACACACACACACACAACTCTTGCCGTTTCTGTGTTTTCTCTCCATCGATCCTCAGGTCAGTCCTGTTCTCAGTGCCATCAGTCAGAGATAGTGGCAGCTGTGATATTCTCCCAGGCTCTTACCCTGTGGCCAATCTGTGAACCTGTTACATGTTGTCATGACCTCTGGCCTTCTTCACTCCCACCCCAACACAACACAACACAAAACACACACATACATACACCACCACCACCCCCAGGCCACACAGATAATTGGCCACATTCACTCAGGTCATCACTGTTATCATTCCTGCTCACTCAAACACCCCCCCCCCCACACACACACACACACACACACACACACAATGTGCGCACACACATGTGTTAACAAGGCCCCCACATATCTGCTTGTTTCTTTCTCAGTTTGAGCTGTGAGTGTGTGTGTGTTGCAACAGGGCCATGTGTGTGTTTGTTGCAGTGTGCCAGGTGTGAGTGTGTGTTGCAGGTGGTGAGTATGTGAGTGTGTGTTGCAGGTGGTGAGTGTGTGAGTGTGTGTTGCAGGTGTTGGGTATGTGAGTGTGTGTTGCAGAGGATGGTTGTGTGTGTGTGTGTGCGCGTGCGCGGGGCGCGCGTGTGTGGGTGTGTGTGTGTATGTGTTGCAGGTTAATCTGTCCCTGGGGGCGGTAGAGGAAGAGGAGTGGCAGTCAGATGAGAAGACTTCTCTTTAGCCCCAGAGGACTTCCTGCTAATCCACTCAGGTCACATGGTTTCCCCTCCAGACCCCTGTCTCAGACCCCTGTCTCCTCCGGCCTGCTTCCTCAGAACATTGGTCCACAATGGGGCATGAGCTGGGCTGCATGGAGCCTGGCCTGAAGCCTACTGCTATGCTACTGGAGCTCTTTACAATGCAGGGATCTCCAGGGGAGCTCTTATAATTAGAAGATTGGGGAAGAGTTTGCTAGGGTGGGTGGACTTCTCAGCCTCTGTCTCTGGAGAAGGGAGATGGAACACACACTTAAGAACACACAGTTTACCGTAAAAGACACGCACATACACCCATACACACACATATCGTCTCACAAACACACACCACACACAGGTGTGCTGCAGTAGCTAAACAACCCATTCAGGAACAAAACACATTTCAGTATATTTAACATTACGTAAAATGTTTTTCAAATACATGTAGATACTGTAGATTTGCATCTTTGCTAAAATGCATGTAATACCTGACAGTATTCCAGAAATGCATGGCTATGACATCTAGGGCGTTTCTCAAAATGGCATACTACCGTGCTTCGAACATGAAAATTGGAGCAGGAGGGTCGAAGTATGCAAAAAGGAGCACGGAGGGCACTTCTCGATTGCGTACTCCGTAAAAAAAAATTGGAAGCATGCATCGATGTAAGCTTCAAAGGAAAGTATGCAAAGAAATTGTCACAGTCGTTAGTAGAATAAATGGACCAAGGCGCAGCGTGCGTAGAGTTCCACATGTTTCATTATTGAAACTCACCAAAACAATACAGAAACAAACAAAACGTGAAGAAATGGAGTGTTAACAGGCACTACACAAAAACAAGATCCCACAAACAACAGGTGTCATTTACAAAATAGCCTCCAATACCCTACTCAACAAATTGGATGCAGTCTATCACAGTGCAATCCGTTTTGTCACCAAAGCCCCATATACTACCCACCATTGCGACCTGTACGCTCTCGTTGGCTGGCCCTCGCTTCATACTCGTCGCCAAACCCACTGGCTCCATGTCATCTACAAGACCCTGCTAGGTAAAGTCCCCCCTTATCTCAGCTCGCTGGTCACCATAGCATCTCCCACCTGTAACACACGCTCCAGCAGGTATATCTCTCTGGTCACCCCCAAAACCAATTCTTTCTTTGGCCGCCTCTCCTTCCAGTTCTCTGCTGCCAGTGACTGGAACGAACTGCAAAAATCTCTGAAACTGGAAACACTTATCTCCCTCACTAGCTTTAAGCACCAACTGTCAGAGCATCTTACAGATTACTGTACATAGCCCACCTATAATTTAGCCCAAACAATCTACCTTTTTCCCAACTGTATTTAATTAATTTATTTATTTTGCTCCTTTGCACCCCATTATTTTTATGTCTACTTTGCACATTCTTCCATTGCAAAACTACCATTCCAGTGTTTTACTTGCTATATTGTATTTACTCTGCCACCATGGCCTTTTTTGCCTTTACCTCCCTTCTCACCTCATTTGCTCACATTGTATATAGACTTGTTTATACTGTATTATTGACTGTATGTTTGTTTTACTCCATGTGTAACTTTGTGTCATTGTATCTGTCGAACTGCTTTGCTTTATCTTGGCCAGGTCGCAATTGTAAATGAGAACTTGTTCTCAACTTGCCTACCTGGTTAAATAAAGGTGAAATAAAAATAAAAATAAATAAAAGACCGCTCCGGACCGTGGATCGTCGCCGGGGACTCCGGACATTAGATCTTCTCTGAAGGTTCTGGGCCATGGATCAACACCGGAGGCTCCGGGCCATGGATCATCACTCTCGGCTGCGGGCCATGGATCATCACTAGAGGCTTCGGGCCATGGATCATCACTGGACGCTTCAGGCCATGGATCATCACTGGAGGCTTCAGGCCATGGATCATCACTGGAGGCTGCGGGCAATGGATCATCACTGTCGGCTGCAGGCCATGGATCATCACTGGAGGCTTCGGGCCATGGACCATCACTAGAGGCTTCGGGCCATGGATCATCACTGGAGGCTTCAGGCCATGGATCATCACTGGAGGCTTCAGGCCATGGACCATCACTGGAGGCTTTGGCCATGGATCATCACTGGAGGTCTGGAGCATAGAGCTGGCACAACGCGTCCTGACCACCTTCGCACAGCAAGCGCGGGGAGCTGGCACAGGACGCACTGGGATGTGAAGGCACACTGGGGACACAGTGCGTAAAGCCGGCGCAGGATGTACTGGATCCTGGAGGCGTACTGGAGACCAGGAGCGCTGAGCCGGCACAACCCGTCCTGGACAGATACCCACTTTAGCATGACAAGTGCGGGTAGCTGGCACAGAACGCACCGGGCTGTGGAGGCTCACTGGAGATACGGTGCATAGAACCAGAAAACATGGCACCTGAATGGTGACCACCTCCACATGGTGAGTACAGGGAGTTGGTTCTGGTTCCCACCTTAGCTCCGCCAACCACCCCGTGTGCCTCCCCAAAAAATGTTGAGGCTGCCTCTCGGGCTTCCGTCGTGGCCGCGAACCCCGGTGTTGTCGTTGTTGCTCCCTCGCTGCCTCCATCTGCTCCCATGGAAGGCCATCCTTTCCGGCCAGGATTTCCTCCCACGTCCAGGATTCCTTCCCGTCCAATATATCCTCCCACGTCCAGGCTGTCTGCTCCTCCTGGGCACGCTCCTTGGTCCGTGAGTGGTTGATCTTCCGTCACAGTCATTTGTAGAATAAATGGACCAAGGTGCAGAGTGCATAGAGTTCCACATGTTTAATTATTGAAACTCACCAAAACAATACAAACACAAATGAAACGTGAAGAAATGGAGTGCTCACAGGCACTACACAAAAACAAGATCCCACAAACAACAGGTGGGAAAGGCTGCCTAAATATGATCCCCAATCAGAGACAATGAGTCAGCTGCCTCTGATTGGGAACCATACAAGGCCAACATAGAAACAGAAAATTAGAATGCCCACCCTAATCACACCCTGACCTAACCAAATAAAGAAATAAAAGGATCGAAAATAAATAAAAGGATCTCTATGGACAGAAATATAATTCACCGACGTAAAAAAATATGCAAATGTTCATTAAATCAATGGCGACCATTATTTGAGCTTAAGCGAGAGAAAATACACTCTTAATTCAGATTTTTTTTTTGCTTTTTCACATCTCATATGTTGCCTGACTACAATATTTTAAATTGATACATTAATACATGCATGCTGTGTTCATTTTGGCATGGTTGCCTGCCTACAATACCCACGATAGTGTGCGTAGGTCTCAAGCCCAAAATAAGTCAACAGAGCTAACTGGCTGGCTACTACTGTTAGCTAGCCAGATAGCCACAAAGAATTGTTAGCTAGCTACCCACGAAGAATTGACATCTACTGTACCTTGCATAACATTAGTTTTAGGTCATTTATCCTTGTTTCACTAGCTAGCTGGGTAGCTCGGTAGCTAGATTACAATGATTCACATGTATCTAGCTGATAATCATGAAGTAAAATGTTTGCTTTGTGTGTAGCTTGTTTCGTCTCTATTGTTGCCAATGTCCTGGCTGAAGAAGGTTCAGTGAATGGGAGATGTAGCGTGAGGTAATACAGTAGGAGGAGTGCAAGTGCTTCTCAAATGTAATGTGTTATGCGTACTCCACACTCGTCCTCACAAGAACGTACTCAAGAGAGCGTCCTCGTAGAATGCACATGGAGCTTGAGAGTGTGTAGCTTGTGTATGACGACATCTGTCACACTGGTGTAAAGGATTTTGGAGACAGGCGCAGGAATACACAACAGGAGTTTTTAATACACCCAAAACAAACACGTATACAAAACAATGGGCTGTACCCAAACAAAAGAGAGAGGGTAAACCTTGTTGACCGACATGATGCGTGTAATACACAATATATAAAGCACGCAGCATAACAGCTGCACTAACACATAGGTACTGACACCACCAACGGACATGGAAACAATAACCGACAAAGTCAGAGGGAACAGAGGGCACATATATAACATACTAATCAGGGGAAATGGGAACCAGGTGTGTGTAATCAGACAAGACAGTCCGGGGTTGATGATAATGAATCCCTTTCAGTGAAGCCTAGAAAGCCTGTGACGTAGACCTCCGGAACTGGTGACCGGATTGAGCAGCAGTACCAGGGGGATCCGTGATTCCTGGAAGGGGGATCCGTCTATGTATTCCTGGAAGAAGTAACAGTGCGTTTTGTTTGTTCGTGTGAGGTTCTGGCCAAAGTTGATGTCAAACACATCTCCCAGTCCCTCGAATCCCTTTTGTTTTCATTCTCATTACCCCTTCGATCATTTAACAGAACCACTGTAATAAAGAAATGCAGATTTTCTTTAACTTTGTCCTTTACATCTAACGCTTTCACTGGCGGCTGGTGGCACCTTCATTGGAGAGCACGGGCTAATAGGAATGGCTGGGACGGAATGAATGAAATGGTATCAAACACATCACACCATTCTGTTCACTCCATTCCAGACATTATTATGAGCCGTCCTCCCCTCACCAGCTTCCTGTGATACTTTCTATACATCTCTTTACTGCTGAAACCTCTTGGTTTCCCATAATGGGGCCCTGGTGGATTTCATAAAGCCTGATAATAAGGAACAACTTTTCTCCCTGTCTGTTGTGGAGCGTATAGCACGGGCGGAGGCGCGGAGGCGTAGAGGCCTACTGTGGAGTGTGGAAGCCTCCAAACAAATCTCCCACTGTGCCAAACATTTCTCACGCCTGCAATGCCTGAGAAGGGAGAGAAGTGTGGGCTTTGATCAAATGACTGTCAAGGAAAGTGTTGTGACGATAGAGCCCGACAGAAAAGGGAACAACGTTTGAAACTCTGACGTTATCACAGAAGAACGAGAGTTAGAGATGTAGAGAAAGAGAGAGAACGAGGGTTGCGGGAGAAAGATAAACTAGAAGCATCTTCAGATTTAAGATACAAGTGGGGGTAAGATATGGTGTAGTATCATAATTAGGGAGGACATGAACTTGCTACTGGAGGGTTATTGGATCAAGGCATAGAGCTGCCATGATAAAGGTTTGGACTACCTGAACCAAAATTAAGACCTAGTCTTCAGCTAAGGGGGAATATATGTTTGGTGTCTCAGATTATTCTGGCAATTCTTGCAATTCTCAAATAGGAACATCATTGGGGGGAAGGATGTTTGAAATGCTTTTTACATTTGTATCACAAGTCATAATAAAAGTGGCCATTCTAGGCCCTTTTTAGACCTATACATGCCTCCTGTAAGACCCTATGATACGTACATTAAACAGACAACATCTTGGTGTCATTATACTCCTGATAGTGTACTCAAAAAATATAGAGTATGTCTAAATTCTGAAATGCTATTTTTCACATTACTTTATTAATAAACATAAAAAATATGAATATCTCAAAAGTATCTTTTTGATTTTCCTTATTTTTAGAGATCTTGTTTGGAACAATATACCCTTCAAACACATCAAATTTTCAGAGTGGCTCTCTGTTACTTTTAATGACGACCCATTTTATACATAGAAAATGTCATTATAGGTCATTAACCAATCACAGTCCTTGTTTAGGATTGCACATTTCAGCAAGTACTTCTGGAATATATCGTTCAAAACAATATGTCTTAAAATTAACAAATCAAAATAGTATTTTTAATGTTGAATACATGAATATGAAAAATTACATTTCAGAATCTAGACATACTCCCTATGTTAGAGCACACTATAACTATAAGGACTATAATGAAACCAAGGTGTTGTCTGTATCATGTACGGATCATAGGGTCTTACAGGAGGCATGAGTAGGTCTAAAAAGGGCCTAAAAAGGCCACTTTTATTATGATTTGCGAAACAAACATTCTTCCTATGTGAGAATTACCAGAATACTCTTGAGATACCCAAACTGTTTTACATTACAGTCATTCTTATCTCGAGCGACTTAGAGGAGCAATTAGGGTTAAGTGCCTGGCACAAATGCGCACCGACAGCTATTTCACCTAGTCGGAGATTTCAACCAGCAACCTTTCAATTACTGGCCCAATGCTTTTAACCACTAGGCTACCTGCCAACTACACTCGCGTGGAATCTCCCTATTGTGTCCATTACCACCTGAACTGTGTATCACGCACAAGAGCATGTGTTTGTTTTTTGTCATCACTGTGTGATAATGTTAGATAGAGCCCAGTGTGTCTCTATGGTTGTTGTGACAGAGAGTTTATGAGGCCCCAAGAGAGCAAACGCCATTCCATTCCATTCCTCTCAGTCCTGCAGTTAGTGATGCGTCTCGTTCTCCTTTCTTTTCTCTCCTCTGTTCTCTCTTCACTTCTCCCCCCGTTCTTTCTCACACTGAGACAACTAGAGCATGTTCTTCAACGAGGAGGGCCACCAGACAGGAGATTCCTCCCTCTTCTTCTCCTTGCTTCTTCTACACCTCCTCCACATTCCTGAAGCGGTAGCGTTCCCCTGGGAAGGAGAATGAGAGAGAGGGGGAGTGAGCGAGTTCGCATTCCTGGGGCATTGTTAGGGAAAAGGACCCTCCACCAGGGAGGGAGGGAAGGAGAGAGGGATGAGAGAGAGAGATAATGATATAGGGGAGGTTTTACGAGTGGGTCGTCCTCCTTCAGAGCGGCGGCTTGAAGTGGTATGGTGCTCAGGTGTGATGAGCTGTGGCCACTATCGGCAGAGGAAACAGGGTTGAAGGTGAAGAGGTTTCAAATGAAGTTTTCACACAGGCATAGAGGAGGTTGACGGTTAAATGTACTCTATAACGTTCCACTGCGTTAACAGTTATAACGGACCCGTTTCTTTTCTCTCAACCTCCCTCCTCCTTTATCCATTGTCCTTTTCCGGCCCCTTATTACACTCGCCATACGTTATCATTCCCAAGCCTGCCTGTCCGACACACATTCCAAATACAACAAGCCCCCCGTTCCTAAGAGGCCCCCTCCTGCCGTCTGAGGAGTGCCAGTCTGGTCAGCCCCCCTCCTCCTGTCCTGCGCGTTAAAAACTCCCTGTGGGTTTGTGTTGGCCCACGGATGTCTTGTGAGGTGATGATAAAGCTTTCCAGTCTGGTTCTCAGGCTAGACACCCTCACTATGCACCATGGGCCAAGCAATGCATATGCCCCACCCACCTGAGAAACTGTGTTGTTTTGCAATCAGGCCATCAATTTCCTGTGTTTGAGGGGTGCAAAATCCACTTGTCTTAAATCCCACAGGATTGATTGCTTTCATTTTACTACTCTTTCATTTGACTCCAGCGAGTCTTTCATACACTTGCTTGTGCCTGTCATTTTCCCCCATTAACATTATGACCGGGGAAATGTTTGTAATGACCTGTCAAACACACCCAGCCAATAGCTGAAATGGGCTCATGGAGTACATTGTCTTCCCGTGGCATCTATAAGGACACTAAAGCTTCATCTGGGATTTAACGCATCTGTCTCAACACTTACATCACAAGAAAAAGAAGAAAGATCATTTTATTTTGATTGGTGTTCGAGTGGAAATGTTTACAAATGAGATGAGCTGAAAAGAAAGCAACTTCTTAAAATGAGCACTCAGACTATAGTGATATTATGACTCGCAAACAATGTAACGTATGTTTAAATAGGTTTAATCGACAGCTAAGCGTGTTTATTTTCTATCAGAGGGTATCCTGCTATTGGCACACTTGTTGAATTATGCAAGAGAACGTGACAACAGTAGTTAATGAGGCCGTCTAGACAGTGTAGGTGAGTGGCAGTATAGGGTAGACAGAGCAAGTGTTTGGTGGTTTCAGCCCTGTTCCACCCCTTTATGGTAATGTTTTCATATATGCAAACACACCTGCTGTATTTATGCAAATTAGGCACTGATCATTTTTGGGGTTTTAATACAACATCTGAAAAAAATACCTGATAAAATAACAAAAATGTATATACTGAACAAAAATATACATGCAACATGTTAGTCCCACGTTTCATGAGCTGAAATAAAAGATCCCAGAAATGTTCCATACGCACAAAAAGCTTATTTCTCTCATATTTTGTGCACAATTTTGCTTTACATCCCTGTTAGTGAGCATTTCCCCTTTGCCAAGACAACCCATCCACCAAGAACATGTTTGGCATATCAAGAAGCTGATTAAACGGCAAGGTCATAACACAGGTGCAACTTGATGGACAATAAGCGCAACTCTAGAATGTGACGTTTTGTCACACTACTCAATGCCACAGAGCTGTTGCAAGAGAACTGAATGTTTATTTCCTACCATAAGCAGTCTCCAACGTCGTTTTAGAGGACTTGGCAGTACTTCCAACCGGCCTCACAACCGCAGACCATGTGTAACTATGCCAGGCCAGGATCCTCCACATTCGGCTTCTTCACTTGCAGGTTTGTCTGATACAGCCACCCGGACAGGTGATGAAACTGGGGGTTTGCACTACCTAAGAATTTTTGCACAAACTGTCAGAAACCGTCTCAGGAAAGCTCATCTGCGTGGTCGTCATCCTCACCAGGGTCTTGACCTGACTGCAGTTCGACATCGAAACAATCCTCAGTGGGGAAATGCTCACATTCGATGGCTACTGGCATGCTGGAGAAGTGTGCTCTTCACGGATGAATCCCGGTTTCAACTGTACCAGGCAGATGGCAGACAGCGTGTATGGTGTCGTGTGGGCGAGCGGTTTGCTGATGTCAACGTTGTAAACTTAGTGCCCCATTTTGGTGGTGAGGTTATCATAAGTAGTCATAAGCTACAGTCAACAAACACAATTTCATTTTATCGATGGCAATTTGAATGCACAGAGATACCGTGATGAGATCCTGAGGCCCATTGTTGTTCCATTATCCGCCACCACCACGTCATGTTTCAGCATGAAAAGACACGGACCCATGTCGCAAGGATTTGTACACAATTCCTGGAAGCTGAAAATGTCCCAGTTCTTCCATAGCCTGCATACTCACCAAACATGTTACCAATTGAGCATGTTTGGGATGCTCTGGATCGACGTGTAGGACAACGTGTCCCAGTTCACACCAATATCCAGCAACGTTGCACAGCCATTGAAGAGGAGTGGGACAAGATTCCACAGGCCACAATCAATAGCCTATGGGAAGGAGATGTGTCGCGCTGCACACCAGATACTGATTGGTTTTCTGATCCACCCCCCTACTTAACTTTTTTAGGGTATCTGTGACTAACAGATGCATATCCATATTCCCAGTCATGTGAAATCCATGGATTAGAATTGATTTAAATTGACTGATTTCTTTATATGACCTGTAACTCAGTAAAATCTTAGAAATTGTTGCATGTTGCGTTTATGCTTTTGTTCAGTGTATATGAGTGCAAGAAAAATAAATAAATTTGACAGTAAATTGAATAACTGTATTCCTACCAAAATCCTTGAACCCCAATAATTATTTGTCTGTGCCAGTAAAAAAATGTATGTGCTATAATTCTGTCAATATCTGACGGATTATAACAATTATAAAAGTTTGGAGTATCTTCATCCATTGTCCAATTGTTGCATTTCTTAGAAATGTTTTTAAAACATTTCAATAATTTCGATATCCGTTCCCACTGGGAAAGCCTTGACCCCGAACCGGAGTGACTCTCTCTGTCTGTCTGAAAAACACACACACGTGCATACACACACACTCCCTTGCACACACACACACACACGCAGGCACGCACACACACACACACACACACACACACACACACACACACACACACACACACACACACACACACACACACACACACACACACACACACACACACACACACACACACACACACACACACACACACAGAGCAACACATTTCAGACATACTGGTGTCACACGCGCACTCACTCACACAAACACACCGTTGTTATGAAATTCTAAACTCAATCACCTCACAAAGTTGGATTTAGAGGTTTATTATGTTATTTTATCAAACCAGTATTCAGCCCCCACCAACTGGACCATAAGTAGGTGAGAAACATTGTCTTTCTCCCCCCTTTTCACCCCCAATTCAAACACATAAAGGTCTCTCACAATATCCTGTTTCTGTGGGCTTCTGCTGCTTAATGTGGGATCCCCCTGTGCTCTGTATGAGTTGGGGAATAACACACAGGCACGTGAGAGACGCCTACGGATGATTCACATGGATACTCTCCCCTGCTGGCGTTTGGTCCACCAGAGCTCCTCTGCCTGTCTGACTACCCTGCTGCTAGCTAGACACTCATGTGCTTGACAGAGAAGACCTGATGTGTCATGTTTTGTCTTATATTGTCTTGTCATTTTGCTTTTCCTTCTGTTCGTTTTCCCCCTGCTGGTCTTTTTAGGTTCGTTCCCCTTTTTCTCTCTCCCTCTCTCTCTCTCTTCTCTCTATCGTTCTGTTCCTGCTCCCAGCTGTTCCTATTCCCCTAATCAATCATTTAGTCTTCCCACACCTGTTCCCTATCTTTTCCCCTGATTAGAGTCCCTATTTCTCCCCTTGTTTTCCGTTTCTGCCCTGTCGGATCCTTGTATATTGTTCACCGTGCAGTGTCTTTGTATCGCCCTGTCGTGTCGTGTTTCCCTCAGATGCTGCGTGGTGAGCAGGTGTCTGAGTCTGCTACGGTCGAGTGCCTTCCCGAGGCAACCTGCAGTTTATTATTGAGTCTCCAGTCAGTTCTCGTGATTACGAGTGGAATTGTTTTTTATGCTTTATTTACCGCTCCGATTTGTCTAGGAGTATTGCTATTTCCTTAAACTGGATTAAAGACTCTGTTTTCGCCAAGTCGCTTTTGGGTCCTCATTCACCTGCATAACAGAAGGATCCAACCAAAGAATGGACCCAGCGACTACAGACGCTCGTAACACTGCCGTCGAGATCCAAGGAGCCATGCTCGGCAGACACGAGCAGGAATTGTCTGCTGCTCGTCATGCCATGGAGAACCTGGCCGCTCAGGTTTCCGACCTCTCTGGACAGTTCCAGAGTCTTCGTCTCGTGCCACCTGTTACTTCCTGGTCTGCCGAGCCTCCGGAACCTAGGGTTAATAACCCACCTTGCTACTCCGGGCAGCCCAAGGAGTGCCGCTCCTTTCTCACCCAGTGTGATATTGTGTTCTCTCTCCAACCCAACACATACTCTAGAGAGAGAGCTCGGGTTGCTTACGTCATTTCACTCCTTACTGGCCGGGCTCGAGAGTGGGGCACAGCTATCTGGGAGGCAAGGGCTGATTGTTCAAACAATTACCAGAACTTTAAAGAGGAGATGATTCGGGTTTTTGACCGTTCAGTTTTTGGTAGGGAGGCTTCTAGGGCCCTGGCTTCCCTATGCCAAGGTGATCGATCCATAACGGATTACTCTATAGAGTTTCGCACTCTTGCTGCCTCTAGTGACTGGAACGAGCCGGCGCTGCTCGCTCGTTTTCTGGAGGGACTCCACGCAGTGGTCAAAGATGAGATTCTCTCCCGGGAAGTTCCTTCCAGTGTGGACTCTTTGATTGCTCTCGCCATCCGCATAGAACGACGGGTAGATCTTCGTCACCAAGCTCGTGGAAGAGAGCTCGCGTCAACGGTGTTTCCCTGCTCCGCATCGCAACCATCTCCCTCCTCTGGCTCAGAGACTGAGCCCATGCAGCTGGGAGGTATTCGCATCTCGACTAAGGAGAGGGAACGGAGGATCACCAACCGCCTGTGCCTCTATTGCGGATTTGATGGACATTTTGTCAATTCATGTCCAGTAAAGCCAGAGCTCATCAGTAAGCGGAGGGCTACTGGTGAGCGCTACTACTCAGGTCTCTCCATCTAGATCCTGTACTACTATGTCGGTCCATCTACGCTGGACCGGTTCGGGTGCTACATGCAGTGCCTTGATAGACTCTGGGGCTGAGGGTTGTTTCATGGACGAAGCATGGGCTCGGAAACATGACATTCCTTTCAGACAGTTAGACAAGCCTACGCCCATGTTCGCCTTAGATGGTAGTCATCTTCCCAGTATCAGATTTGAGACACTACCTTTAACCCTCACAGTATCTGGTAACCACAGTGAGACTATTTCTTTTTTGATTTTTCGTTCACCTTTTACACCTGTTGTTTTGGGTCATCCCTGGCTAGTATGTCATAATCCTTCTATTAATTGGTCTAGTAATTCTATCCTATCCTGGAATGTTTCTTGTCATGTGAAGTGTTTAATGTCTGCCATCCCTCCCATTTCTTCTGTCCCCACTTCTCAGGAGGAACCTGGCGATTTGACAGGAGTGCCGGAGGAATATCATGATCTGCGCACGGTCTTCAGTCGGTCCCGAGCCAACTCCCTTCCTCCTCACCGGTCGTATGATTGTAGTATTGATCTCCTTCCGGGGACCACTCCTCCTCGGGGTAGACTATACTCTCTGTCGGCTCCCGAACGTAAGGCTCTCGAGGATTATTTGTCTGTGTCTCTTGACGCCGGTACCATAGTGCCTTCTTCCTCTCCGGCCGGGGCGGGGTTTTTTTGTTAAGAAAAAGGACGGTACTCTGCGCCCCTGCGTGGATTATCGAGGGCTGAATGACATAACGGTTAAGAATCGTTATCCGCTTCCCCTTATGTCATCAGCCTTCGAGATTCTGCAGGAGCCAGGTGCTTTACTAAGTTGGACCTTCGTAACGCTTACCATCTCGTGCGCATCAGAGAGGGGGACGAGTGGAAAACGGCGTTTAACACTCCGTTAGGGCATTTTGAGTACCGGGTTCTGCCGTTTGGTCTCGCCAATGCGCCAGCTGTTTTTCAGGCATTAGTTAATGATGTTCTGAGAGACATGCTGAACATCTTTGTTTTTGTCTACCTTGACGATATCCTGATTTTTTCACCGTCACTCGAGATTCATGTTCAGCACGTTCGACGTGTTCTCCAGCGCCTTTTAGAGAATTGTCTCTACGTGAAGGCTGAGAAGTGCTCTTTTCATGTCTCCTCCGTTACTTTTCTCGGTTCCGTTATTTCCGCTGAAGGCATTCAGATGGATTCCGCTAAGGTCCAAGCTGTCAGTGAGTGGCCCGTTCCAAGGTCACGTGTCGAGTTGCAGCGCTTTCTAGGTTTCGCTAATTTCTATCGGCGTTTCATTCGTAATTTCGGTCAAGTTGCTGCCCCTCTCACAGCTCTTACTTCTGTCAAGACGTATTTTAAGTGGTCCGGTTCCGCCCAGGGAGCTTTTGATCTTCTAAAAGAACGTTTTACGTCCGCTCCTATCCTCGTTACTCCTGACGTCACTAGACAATTCATTGTCGAGGTTGACGCTTCAGAGGTAGGCGTGGGAGCCATTCTATCCCAGCGCTTCCAGTCTGACGATAAGGTTCATCCTTGCGCTTATTTTTCTCATCGCCTGTCGCCATCTGAACGCAACTATGATGTGGGTAACCGCGAACTGCTCGCCATCCGCTTAGCCCTAGGCGAATGGCGACAGTGGTTGGAGGGGGCGACCGTTCCTTTTGTCGTTTGGACAGACCATAAGAACCTTGAGTACATCCGTTCTGCCAAACGACTTAATGCTCGTCAAGCTCGTTGGGCGTTATTTTTCGCTCGTTTCGAGTTTGTGATTTCTTACCGTCCGGGTAGCAAGAACATCAAGCCTGATGCCTTATCCCGTCTTTTTAGTTCTTCTGTGGCTTCTACTGATCCCGAGGGGATTCTTCCTTATGGGCGTGTTGTCGGGTTGACAGTCTGGGGAATTGAAAGACAGGTTAAGCAAGCACTCACGCACACTGCGTCGCCGCACGCTTGTCCTAGTAACCTTCTTTTTGTTCCTGTTTCCACTCGTCTGGCTGTTCTTCAGTGGGCTCACTCTGCCAAGTTAGCTGGTCATCCCGGTGTTCGAGGCACTCTTGCTTCTATTCGCCAGCGCTTTTGGTGGCCGACTCAGGAGCGTGACACGCGCCGTTTCGTGGCTGCTTGTTCGGACTGCGCGCAGACTAAGTCAGGTAACTCTCCTCCTGCCGGTCGTCTCAGACCGCTCCCCATTCCTTCTCGACCATGGTCTCACATCGCCCTAGACTTCATTACCGGTCTGCCTTTGTCTGCGGGGAAGACTGTGATTCTTACGGTTGTCGATAGGTTCTCTAAGGCGGCACATTTCATTCCTCTCGCTAAACTTCCTTCCGCTAAGGAGACGGCACAAATCATCATCGAGAATGTGTTCAGAATTCATGGCCTCCCGTTAGACGCCGTTTCAGACAGAGGTCCGCAATTCACGTCACAGTTTTGGAGGGAGTTCTGTCGTTTGATTGGTGCGTCCGTCAGTCTCTCTTCCGGGTTTCATCCCCAGTCTAACGGTCAAGCAGAGAGGGCCAATCAGACGATTGGTCGCATACTACGCAGCCTTTCTTTCAGAAACCCTGCGTCTTGGGCAGAACAGCTCCCTGGGCAGAATACGCTCACAACTCGCTTCCTTCGTCTGCTACCGGGTTATCTCCGTTTCAGAGTAGTCTGGGTTACCAGCCTCCTCTGTTCTCATCCCAGCTTGCCGAGTCCAGTGTTCCCTCCGCTCAAGCGTTTGTCCAACGTTGTGAGCGCACCTGGAGGAGGGCGAGGTCTGCACTTTGCCGTTACAGGGCACAGACTGTGAGAGCCGCCAATAAACGTAGGATTAAGAGTCCTAGGTATTGTTGCGGCCAGAGAGTGTGGCTTTCCACTCGCAACCTTCCTCTTACGACAGCTTCTCGTAAGTTGACTCCGCGGTTCATTGGTCCGTTCCGTGTCTCCCAGGTCGTCAATCCTGTCGCTGTGCGACTGCTTCTTCCGCGACATCTTCGTCGCGTCCATCCTGTCTTCCATGTCTCCTGTGTCAAGCCCTTTCTTCGCACCCCGTTCGTCTTCCCTCCCCCTCCCGTCCTTGTCGAGAGCGCACCTATTTACAAGGTACGTAGGATCATGGACATGCGTTCTCGGGGACGGGGTCACCAATACTTAGTGGATTGGGAGGGTTACGGTCCTGAGGAGAGGAGTTGGGTTCCGTCTCGGGACGTGCTGGACCGTTCACTGATTGATGATTTCCTCCGTTGCCGCCAGGATTCCTCCTCGAGTGCGCCAGGAGGCGCTCGGTGAGTGGGGGGTACTGTCATGTTTTGTCTTATATTGTCTTGTCATTTTGCTTTTCCTTCTGTTCGTTTTCCCCCTGCTGGTCTTTTTAGGTTCGTTCCCCTTTTTCTCTCTCCCTCTCTCTCTCTCTTCTCTCTATCGTTCCGTTCCTGCTCCCAGCTGTTCCTATTCCCCTAATCAATCATTTAGTCTTCCCACACCTGTTCCCTATCTTTTCCCCTGATTAGAGTCCCTATTTCTCCCCTTGTTTTCCGTTTCTGCCCTGTCGGATCCTTGTATATTGTTCACCGTGCTGTGTCTTTGTATCGCCCTGTCGTGTCGTGTTTCCCTCAGATGCTGCGTGGTGAGCAGGTGTCTGAGTCTGCTACGGTCGAGTGCCTTCCCGAGGCAGCCTGCAGTTTATTATCGAGTCTCCAGTCAGTTCTCGTGATTACGAGTGGAATTGTTTTTTATGCTTTATTTACCGCTCCGATTTGTCTAGGAGTATTGCTATTTCCTTATACTGGATTAAAGACTCTGTTTTCGCCAAGTCGCTTTTGGGTCCTCATTCACCTGCATAACATGATGTATCAGTTTGATGAAATCTGTAGGGTAGTTTACAGTTGAAGTGTGTTTGTGCGCATTTGGTCTTGATTTTGTTCCTGGTCACAGGTTATCTGTGTTCAGTTCAAATAGCGCTGATGTAATGTGTTTGAAAGTGTAATGTTATACGACATATGTGTGCTATTCCGCCCAAAAATAATTTCCACTCCTATTATGAAGGTAAATCAAAGGCTCCAACAGAATTGTCACATTGATTTTTGAAAACCTATCGTGTACTGAGCTTATCAAATTCCAATTGGGTATCACTCCTTCAAAAGGTCCCAACAGACTCGGGAGGCAAATGTCGAGTCATACGTCCTCCAAAACATGCCTGGCCAAACCGTGCTTCTTAACACCTGCCCACACCAATGTGTCAGAGGAAACACCATTCACCGGACGACAGATGTCAGCCTGCAGGCGCCCGGCCCACCACAAGGAGTCACTAGAGCGCGATCAGTGTTCCCTATGTGCTTGGAGCCAACAGGGCATTGCAGCATCTGCCTCTGATGTTCCACTGGGATGGTCATTCAGCCTAAACGTAACCAGGGGTGTTTGTGGAGATGACTCTTTCACTGGTGACCTCGGGTCTTGTAAGAGGAAGCAAAGAGGGGTCGGAGAAGGTGTGGTTGCACGGGTTAAGGGGAATCGTTAAACTGTTACAAATGTTACAATTGCTTTTCCTATTCCTGAACTATCTGACCTCGATGAATACACAGTACAGAGTAAGACAGATGAGTAAATACCTTGTTTTGCTGGGGAGTATTTCTGTTCTAGCTCTAAGAGAGAGAGAAGGACAGAGGGAGAGTGAGAGAGATAAAGATGGAGAGCGAGAGAGAGTGAGTGAGTGAGTGAGTGAGTGAGTGAGTGAGTGAGTGAGTGAGTGAGTGAGTGAGTGAGTGAGTGAGAGAGAGAGAGAGAGAGAGAGAGAGAGAGAGAGAGAGAGAGAGAGAGAGAGAGAGAGAGAGAGAGAGAGATGTGTATGTCATGGTCAGTAAAGGGCAGGCCCCTCACCACGTCTGGTATTTACTACATCCTGGGTCCACAGCAGGAGCAGCGCACAAAGGCCTTGTTTTATTGATCCCTCAATTTATATGTGTGTGTGTGTGTGTGTGCTCCTGTATTTTCTCATCGCTGCTATTATACCGACATAAGATATATATATGATGATGGTTAACTCTACAGACCTACTGTCAACCTACCATTTTTGTACGCTGTTCAATTCTAGACAATAACACAAATCAAACAGGAACAGTAGCTTAAAAGATTGACTCAAATGTAGAAGCTACCGCAACATGCAACAATTTCAATAATTTGACAGAGTTACTGTTCATATAAGGAAATCAGTCAATTGAGTTCAAAAGGCCCTAATCTATGGATTTCCTGGCTGGCCAGGGGTGCTGTCTTGAATGGGAGGGAACTTGGGAGCCAGGCCCACCCGCTAATTTGAAAGGGTGTCCACATACTTTTGTATATGTAGTGTATGTGTATTCTGTAGCCTTTTAGATACTACACATCCTTGGATTGAACCTCCTTAGAGCTATCTGCTAAAAACAGCATTATGATGGCTAAATCAACAGCTGTGTAGTCTTGTCATGTTTTATGTAGGTATCTATTTTCAGTACAACAGAGGTTGTAAACAGAGCACACACTAAGTGTCAGTGCACCGCTCATTAAGTAATCTGAGAGGTGTCGCTTCTCCAAAGCCTTACATTATAGCTTTACGGGCCTCCACACCCTGGACTGCTCATAAAACACCACTGTTCCTTAACGGCTAAGCCTGGAGTTAACATAAGCAGGCCGTAATATGTAAATCCACACACACACACACAGAGTGCACACACACACACACACACAGCCAGGGGCAGAGAAGAAGGAGAGGGGAGAAAGCGGGGAGGGTAACCCTCCCCCACACCTGGAGAGAGACACCTTCCTTCCCTCCCTTTCACCTCAGTTTCACCTGCTGCATCTACAAAGTGACCGACAAAATACTTTCCTCAATCTCTTGGCCCCATCTCACACTTACTCTGCCACACAAACGCATCAATACCCTCACACAATCCTTTATTACATTCTTTAGAAACACATCGGTTCGGCCTCATGCATCTCTCTCTCTCTCTCTCTCTCTCTCTCTCTCTCTCTCTCTCTCTCTCTCTCTCTCTCTCTCTCTCTCTCTCTCTCTCTCTCTCTCTCTCCCTCTCTCTCTCTCTCTCTCTCTCTCTCTCTCTCTCTCTCTCTCTCTCTCTCTCTCTCTCTCTCTCTCTCTCTCACAGTACCCAAGCCAGCTTTAAAATGGCCTGTAAACTGTGGCTGTTCTTTCTTTGTTATTCATGGTTTCAGCCAAAGCCACAAACAGTAACAATAACTGGACTTGTGTTTAGACAGATGTGTCCCCAACAGAGCCGGCGGCGGGTACCCAGCCTGCTTCTGTGAACCTTGAACCCTAAACTCAGAACCCAGGGTTAGCCACTGTCACATGACACAGCCCCCATACCTCACTATCACCTTGGTCCAGGGAAGAATTTACTTGCTGGGTATTCCAATTGTATATGCCCTCCATGTCCTCTGTTTGTCTTTAAATGGGTTTTCTCTGTTGGAGATAGTCCCCTACCTCTACATTGAGTCTTTTCCCACAGTACAGTACAATTAGTTGGACTCCATTGTGTGGATCCATTATTCTAGTTTCCTATTAGTTTCCTATTGTCCCAAGTGTATATTTCCCTCTTCTCGTGGATCAGGTGGGAATAGAATCAGTCTCTGCAGTCAGCTCCTCTCCACTGTGACCCATTCGTGAGAAAGTCCCCTATCTTCTTTCCCATTATTACAGGTTCTCTCACACACACACCTACGCACACTTACACACACGCACAGTCTTCCCAACTGTCACAAAAAAAGGCCACCACCTGAGCCATAGGAAAGAGTCACTGCATGAGGATAAGAGACCAGAAGAACCGTGTCTCTCTCTCAAACACACTGACACACACACTTCCTTACTCCAGCCCGCTAACAGCCACTTTACTCTTTACAATGGGACATCCCTGTCCTAGACCATCCATTGCCCATCTTATACCCTCTGCTGCACACCCTTTCCACACACACACACACACACACACACACACACACACACACACACACACACACACACACACACACACACACACACACACACACACACACACACACACACACACACACACACACACACACACACACACACACACACACAGAGCTTGTGAGAAAGTGTCAGGTTCAGGGGCGAGCTTTGTTTGTATAGCGGCGGGACAAAAAGCTTCTTCCCTCAAGTTTTTATTTCTTTTTTAAAGGAAGGGTGAAAGTTCAACAGTTGGTGGTGGTGGGGGGGGGGTCAGTGCCATCATTTTGGCCTTGTGACATGGGGACCCCGGAGAAGCAGAGTGACATCTCTGTGTCACTGTGGAGTTCAGTCACTTAGTAGTGCACTACATAAGGAACAGAGTGCCATTTTGGACGCATCTAATAGTGTTTACTGATGGGCTGAGAAGAGGAGTATCAGCTTACCCCTGCTAACCCAGGCAGCCTCCCATTCAGCTCTGTCAGTCAATATCTCCCTCATTCACAGAAAGGTCACCTGCTGAATCCTCGGGCCCCTGTCCACTGACTCAGTGGGGATTGACATGTTGTGCAGTTATACTGTTGTTAAAGCACAGAGCTTGGAGTGTCTCCTTAAGTCCTTTTTAATAAACTAGCTCATCGCTAAACCGAGCAAACCTGAAGTGTGTATCTGTAATTGTCTGTGTGTGTGTGTGTGAGTGTGTGCTTTTGTGTGCGTGACTCGTTGTTGTTTCACACACACACACACACACACACACACACACACACACACACACACACACACACACACACACACACACACACACACACACACACACACACACACACACACACACACACACACACACACACACACTGATTCAACTTGCCCAGCTCTTACCCGTGGTGTTCACTGATGTAAAACATGTGTCCTATATCTGAATGTGTGTGTGTGTGTGTGTGTGTGTGTGTGTGTGTGTGTGTGTGTGTGTGTGTGTGTGTGTGTGTGTGTGTGTGTGTGTGTGTGTGTGTGTGTGTGTGTGTGTGTGTGTGTGTGTGTGTGTGTGTGTGTGTGTGTGTGTGTGTGTGTGTGTGTGTGTGTGTGTGTGTTTGAAACTCAAGGTGACAGGGCAGATGGGAGGATATATTAACACACAGAGCAATAGTGAGTGAACTCTCCCAAGCCTGGACCCATAACGCTGATCTACCAGCCACTACAGGGCAGGAGGGCAGTCAACACTGGCAGTCAACACTGGCTCATGTCCACTAGTAGTCCACTGCATGGCTCCTCAGCCAAACAACAGAGTCCAATAATTCCTTACTAATTAAACCCAGTTCATATCAGTAGTGGGGAGTCTATCTTTAGCCTCCCTCTGTGAGATGAGCATTATCTCAGCTGAAGAGAGCCATGGTGTTTGAGGTGGTGAGAATGTGGCCTTTGGAAAGCTGGAGCTGTCTGGGTGTGGAAAAGGGGATTGTATGGGGTGTGCTGCCACCTAATGGATATTGAGGTAAAGGCAAATTCTTTAGTTGGATTTTCAAGGCCCTCTTGTACACATAATACACACAAACAGAATACACACACACACATTACACACATACACGTATGCGCACTCACCATTGTTATCAGGAAGTGTTGTTTGTTTTGTCTCCTCTGTCTCCTCTCTCAGGCCTGGAGTGAAGCAAAAGTCATTCCGCTACCCAATAATAGTAAAGCCCCCTTTACTGGCTCAAATAGCCGACCAATTAGCCTGTTACCAACCCTTAGTAAACCTTTGCTAAAAATTGTGATTGACCAGATACAATGCTATTTTACAGTAAACAAA
Organism: Oncorhynchus gorbuscha; assembly: GCF_021184085.1. Classification (NCBI taxonomy): domain Eukaryota; kingdom Metazoa; phylum Chordata; class Actinopteri; order Salmoniformes; family Salmonidae; genus Oncorhynchus; species Oncorhynchus gorbuscha. Next base: position 81,005,622 of record NC_060173.1, read on the forward strand.
CTGACAACAGACTTTCAGAACGCTTATAGGGAAGGACATTCAACAAGCACAGCACTTACACAAATAACTGATGATTGGTTGAGAGAAATGGACTTCAGTGCGGCTTTTGACATTATCGATCATTGTCTGCTGATGGGAAAGCGTATGTGTTATGGCTTTACACCCCCTGCTATAGTGTGGATAAAGAGTTACCTGTCTAACAGAACTCAGAAGGTGTTCTTTAATGGAAGCCTCTCCAACAAAATCCAGGAAGAATGAGTAATTCCCCAGTGCAGCTGCCCCAGTGCAGGTGTACTTTTTTCAATCTTTACTGACATGCCACTGGCTTTGAGTAAAGCCAGCGTGACTATGTATGTGGATGACTCAACATTTTACACGTCAGCTACTACAGCGAGCAAAATCACTGCAACACTTAAGTTTCAGAATGGGTGGCAAGGAATAAGTTAGTCCTAAATATTTCAGAAACTAAAAGCATTGTATTTGGGACAAATCATTCACTAAACCATAAACCATAAACGTCAACCAAATCTTGCAATAAATAATGTGGTAATTGAGCAAGTTGAGGTGACTAAACTGCTTGGAGTAACCCTGGATTGTAAACTGTCATGGACAAAACATGTTGATACCACAGTAGCTAAGATGGGGAGAAGTCTGTCCATAATAAAGCGCTGCTCTGCCTTTTTAACAACACTATCAGCAAGGCAGGTCCTACAGGCTCTAGTTTTGTCACAACTGAACTACTGTTCAGTTGTGTGGTCAGGTGCCACAAAGAGAGACCTCAGAAAACTACAATTGGCTCAGAACAGGGCAGCACAGCTGGCCCTTAAAAGTACACGGAGAGCTAACATTAATAATATTCAAGTAAATCCTCCTTTGGCTCAAAGTGGAGGAAAGATTGACTTCATCATTACTTGTTTTTGTAAGAAGTGTTGACATCCTGAAACTACTAGCACACAGCTTGGACACTCATACATACCCCACAAGACATGCCACAAGAGGTCTCTTCACAGTCCCCAAGTCCAGAACAGACTATGGGAGGCGCACAGTACTACATAGAGCCATAGCTACATGGAACTCTATTCCACATCACGTAACTGATGCAAGAAGTAGAATCCGTTTTTTTAAAACAGATAAAATACACCTTATGGAACAGCAGGGACTGTGAAGAGACGCACACGGGCACAGACACAAATACCCATGATAAGACACACACTCTACACACACCTGTAGTATTTTGAACTGTGTGTAACTGTTGCTGGACCCCAGGAAGAGTATCCTGCCTTGTCAAATGGCGCTGTTAAGACATTGATGCCCTTTGCAACCATGTACCTACAGTGCCTTGCAAATAGTATTCATCACCGTTGGTGTTTTTCCTATTTTGTTGCATTACAACCTGTAATTTAAATGGATTTTTGTTTGGATTTATTTAAGTGTCACATGATCTCAGTAGATATACACCTGTTTTGAAAGGCCCCAGAGTCTGCACACCACTATGCAAGGAGCACCACCAAGCAAGTGACACCATGAAGATCAAGTATAGATCAGGGTTGAGCTGTAAAAAAAATATCCAAAACTTTGAATATCCGACAGAGCACCATTAAATCCATTATTAAAAAATGGAAAGAATATGGCAGCACAACAAACCTGCCAAGAGATGGCCGCCCATGAAAACTCATGGACCAGTCAAGGAGGGCATTAATCAAAGAGGCAACAAAGAGACCAAAGATAACCCTAAAGGAGCTGCAAAGCTCCACAGCAGAGATTGGAGTATCTGTCCATAGGACCACTTTAAGTCATACACACCACAGAGCTGGGCTTTACGGAAGAGTGGCCAGAAAAAAATCCATGCTTAAAGAAAAAATAAGTAAACACATTTGGTGTTCACCAAACGGCATGTGGGAGACTTCCCAAACATATGAAAGAAGGTATTCTGATCAGATGAGACTACATTTTTGCTTTTTGGCCATAAAGGAAAACCTTATGTCTGGCGCAAAACCCAACACCTCCCATCACCCTGAGAACATCATCCCCACAGTGAAGCATGGTGGTGGCAGCATCATGCTGTGAGGATGTTTTTCATTGGCAGGGACTGGGAAACTGGTCAGAATTGAAGGAATGAGGGATGGCGCTAAATACAGGGAAATTCTTGAGGGAAACCTGTGTCAGTCTTCCAGAGATTTGAGACTAGGACGGAGGTTCACCTTCCAGCAGGACAATGACCCTAAGCATACTGCTAACAATTGAGTGGTTTAAGGGGAAACATTTAAATGTCCTGGAATGGCCTAGTCAAAGACCAGACCTCAATCCAATTCAGAATCTGTGGAATGACTTAAAGATTCCTGCACACCAGCGGAACCCATCCAACTTGAAGGAGCTGGAGCAGTTTTGCCCTGAAGAATGGGCAAAAATCCCAGTGGCACGATGTGCCAAGCTTATAGAGGCATACCCCAAGAGACTTGAAGCAGTAATTGCAGACAAAAGGTGGCTCTACAAAGTATTGACTTTGGGGGGGTGAATAATTATGCACTCTCAAGTTCTGTTTTTTGTGTCTTATTTCTTGTTAGTGTAACAATAAAAAATGTTTAGCATCTTCAATGTGGTAGGCATGTTGCGTAAATCAAATGATACAACCTGGAATTAAAATAGATTTTTGGAGAGTTTGTAAGGCAACAAAATAGGAAAAATGCCAAGGGGGTGAATACTTTCGCAAGCCACTGTATGTGAGAGTGGATTCTCGGCCCTCACTAGTATGAAAACTAAATACAGGCACAGACTGTGTGTGGAAAATTATTTAAAACTGAGACTCTCTCCAATACAACCCAACATTGTAGAGTTATGTGCATCCTTTCAAGTATACCCTTCTCATTAACCTGTGGTGAGTTATTGACAATTTTCGATGAACAAATAAGGTTTTATATGTAAGATGTTTAAATAAAGAGCCAAAGTATTGATTATTATTATATTATTATTTGTGGCGTGGTCCTATATTAAACTCATTAGGTAAGACAATCACATATTACAGTCCTCGTAGGTAAATAAAGCCTCTATCAGCAACATGTTGCAGACTCACAAGAGGCTCTTGTTCTATAGACTCCAGAGCAGTGAGTGTGCTGCTTTCCTGTGGCTGTTGGGATGATTGTTGATGGACGGGGAGTGATGTAGGTACTGAGTGCTCCACTTGCACTTTTCTCACGCCGCTCTGGAGACGGCGCTGAGGCTGCCATGGGCCCCACATCCTGCCATTGAAATGGCCGCCATGATGGCCCGTACCCTCCTCCTCCTCCCTTTTCCCCTCTTTCCCTTTCCCCCGCTCAACTCTGCTCCCACCACTGTTTATCAGTTGGTCCGTGTTGGTCTGTGTCGTCATGTCTAAGTGCAGTGGTGATGCGACTTCCTTCCTGCCCGCCCATTGGAGTGACACTTAGGTTATTCATGTCTCCCACTGGCTGCGCTGAGCTGTCAGTCACACTGACCTCCAGGTCCACTGGTGTCCTATTAATATTCCACAGTGACCCTAATTCCTGCCACCAAAAACCAGAGTAGTGGGCTGAAATACAGACAGTTTGTGTTGTATGATTCTCTATAGACTTTTGATAGACATGTTTTGGAGTGAACCATGAGTCAGACAGATACTACCCCCATCCTCCGCCCTATATTATGAATGTACTCCCATTCCTGACTGTTTCTTTGGGCTGGGCCATGCTTGGTTTGTGGATTAAAGCGTAGCGCAGCTGTTGTTCCCGTGATCAAAGCGGATTGGGGCCCTGTCGCTGTCAATCCCTGTGTTCAGCAGGGCCATTCTGTTTGGGATTATCACACCTGTGGTTCAGGGATTAATCCCACTAGAGACATGGGAACCAGGGACAGGAGGCCCAGAGATCTGGGGGCAAGGGATTGAGGGGAAGACCACACCCCTAGGCCTTGCCCTTGTGCCCTGGAGGGCAAAGATGGTAAAAGTGGGGTCTGGGTACCCCCAAAACACACACAAAAATAATTATTAGTGTATATGGAGAGAAAGTTAGTGAGTATGATAATAAAATGGGTCAGAAAGCAATAAGATCTATCAAACAAAACTTATATATGTCAAAGATTAAAGTCAACATGGTCAATTTAATTCTACATGTTGAAGATGCATGTAACAACTCGCAATCTTCAGTTGCTTTCAGTAATGTACAGTACCCACATAGTCTACTGTAACATTTGATCCGTAGCATGGTACTTAAAGTGAAGAGCACCCCCATGTGGTCATAAACAGAGCTGTTGTGTCAACATCTGTATCAGTGGCAGCTTGTGTCTCAATCCAGTGTTATATTTCTGGGTGGATCCCAGTTTCCTCTGATGCAGAGGATCATGGTGCAAAAGAATACCCTGTTGTTGTTTGTGTTTGTTTTGCCTCTCATGTTTGCATCCCATTTGCTTTGGGCAGTTAGTCTTACAGCTTACTGTCACTTCCCCCTTTTCCCCTGGAAAAAAAGAAAGAAGAGAAATCTCTTCAAAGCTGCTGTCAATCGAGAACTTCTCCATTTGCAAAGAGGCCAAATCCTTGCTGAGGGTTTTAGTTCCCATCAGTCAGTCTTAGCCGAGGCCCTGACGGCCCCCAAACACATGAAATACCGCCAGAGCGCCAGCGTGGCTTGGGCGCCCATTCTCCCACTGTGTTTCATAAACACAGACTTAACCCCGCTTTCCCCTGAAAGATACACTCCCCGTCACGGACACGGCACATCCATAATGGAACTTGACACTCTGTAACATTCCTCTCTCTCACACACACACTCCTGCTCTCTCTCTCTCTACTTTACTCTAACATTCCTGTTCTCTCTCGCTCACACGTTCTGTAACTTTCTGTTTATATACCTTAGTTGAGCACGTCACTCTGGGTAAGAGTGTCTACTAAATTACCAACATGTAAATGTAGATGTGAAAATGAACATACCAAAATGAATTGCAAAGCACACTGGGTATTATTATTGACCATATTTCGTGGCGGAGCTCATTAGAATAATACTCACCATGCTTTGCAATGGTTTATTTATTTTAAATACATGTATATTTAGTTAATTTAGCACAAAATGGGCACAAACTGTGAACAGCTATAAAACAAATGGTATTAATTTAAAATGTTTGATTTTATTTTGAGAATACAAATTACATTGGAGGGTAGATCAGCCCAGTGTTATTCAAATTACAAAGAACTCAGACGTAATTAAAAGATGTCTTTTAAATACATGCAACAGAAATATTGCCCATCTCTGTATATTACACAACAAAACCTCTCAGGAAATGTTTATTATTCCAATATACATTAATCAGTTGCATAAAAGATAGAAGTTGGCCAGATAGTTACATATTTTGATGTGTTACATTGACGCATCCAGATGAATCCAAAGATGAATTTAAGAAACAGGCACAGTGTTGATTTTCAAAGCAAATAAATATGTTTATACACACTTTATTGACACGTTTGACGTTACTATTATGTTTCATTTAGAGTAGAGTGACGCATGGAGTTATTTACGCACTCATAAAGTTGCAGGGCTCGATTCATTCCGTATCCGGGAAGTTCAGTGCTCTAGCGGATTGAAATTTCAAGAAAATGTTCCCACATTCGCAAAGACTGCATTCACATTCAAAGCTGCTGCATATCGGCTTATCGGACGCTATAGCGCTAACCAAAGAGGGAGAGGCGAAGAGAGGGATAACTGGGCCCAAAATCTGTCTTCTCCAGTAAGTGGCGGTTATTTGAATTGTTTTGCTCAACCAAGCGATAAGTTGTTATATGGAGGTTGCCAGTGTTGCATGTGGTTAACCAAAAAAAGAGTGTTTGGCTTATTTGATACTTGTGGCTTATTTGATCGAAAAGAAGCATTGTAATGATACTGGTACTGGTATAAGTAGGAAGTGCCATCCCGGCAACTTTGAGAAAAAACATTTTATATTGGAGTTGTGCCTGGTCGTCACTAGTTACCACAGCTACAGTCACAAAATCATAAACCCTGGCTATTTCTAAAATTATTTTCCTAAAATGTGATTTTAAACCTAACGTTAACCACACTGCTAAACTTATGCCTAACCCTAACCTTAAATTAAAACCAAAAAGCATTTTTCCCCCCTGGCTGTGGTAACTAGCAGTGGTGTAAAGTACTAAAGTAAAATAATACTATAAAAAACTACTTAAGTCTTTTTTTTAGATATCTGTACTTTACTTTATATTTATATTTTTGCCAACTTTTACTTACTTATTCCTAAATAAAATATCCTTTTTACTCCATACATTTTCCCTGACATACAAGTGTTAAACATACAATTAAAGGAGGGAAAACTATGAATGGAGAGTTAACATGCAGAAACAGTCTTAACAACTCTGTCTGACCTGCTTTTGGACTCTGGCTGCACAAAAGCACTGAAGTGACATGTTTATGGATATGCAGTGTTATGTTTTAAACTGACTTGCCTAGTTAAATAAAATAAAAATGTTTTGTATTTTAAATATATTGAACCAATCTATCACCTTGCTGCCCAGTGTTTACAAGTTGTAAGTCGCTCTGGATAAGAGCGTCTGCTAAATGACTTAAATGTAAATGTAAATGTAAATGTAAAGATAAACTTCTCCTTAATGCAACCGCTGTGTCAAATTTCAAAAAGGCTTTAAGGCAAAAGCACACTTTGCGATTATGTTAGGTCAGCGCCTAGCCACAGAAAACCATACAGCCATTTTACAACCAAGGAGAGGTGTCACAAAAGTCAGAAATAGCACTAAAATTAATCACTTACCTTTGATGATCTTCCTCTGATGGCACTCCCAGGTCTCCATGTTAGACAATAAATGTTCATTTTGTTCAATAAAGTTCATCTTTATGTCAAAATACCTCCTTTTTGTTTGCGTGTTTAGTCCAGTAATCCGAATCTACAAGACATGGGCACTAAGTCTTAGATGAAAAGTCAAAATAGTTCCATTAAAGTTCGTAGAAACATGTTTTTATCATAAATCTTCAACAATATTCCAATCGGACAATTCCTTTGTCTTTAGAAATGAAAGGGAACGGAGCTTGCGCTCACGACCGCGGGCGTGACTTAGCTAAAGGCTTTCAGCCAGACCCCTGGTTGAAACAGCTCTTATTTGCTCCCCTTTCATAGTAGACGTTTTAAAGACTGTTGACATCTAGTGGAAGCCGTAGGAAGTGCAATCTGACCCCATTTACACTGTATACTGGATAGGCAATCACTTAAAAGAACTACAAACCTCAGATTTCCCACTTCCTGGTTGGATTTTTCTCAGGTTTTTGCCTTCCATGTGAGTTCTGTTATACTCACATAAATTATTCTATCAGTTTTGGAAACTTTAGAGTGTTTTCCCTCCAAATCTACTAATTATATGCATATTCTAGCTTCTGGGCTTGCTCCCCGTTCCCAAAGAAGTTAAAGGTTGCTTCCTGTGCACAAAGGCTGCTGATGTCGGGAGGACGAGGTTGATAACTGACGGTTAAAGCTGCCCCACTGCCCCAACCAATTAAAATAACATCAAACGGATCCGAAATACATTGTTAATGTTGGAAATGACTATTGTAGCTGCAAACGGTTGATTTAGTTATTTATGGAATATCTACATAAGCGTACAGAGGCCCATTAGCAGCAACCATCTCTGTGTTCCAATGGAAGGTTGTGTTAGATAATCCTAGTTTATAGTTTTAAAAGGCTAATTGATCATTAGAAAACCCTTTTGCAATTATGTTAGCACAGCTGAAAACTGTTCTGATTTAAAGAAGCAATAAAACTGGCCTTCTTTACACTAGTTGAGTATCTGGAGCATCAGCATTTGTGGGATCGATTACAGGCTCAAAATGTCCAGAAAAATATACTTTCTTCTGAAACTCGTCAGTCTATTCTTGTTCTGAGAAATGAAGGCTATTCCATGTGAGAATCTGCCAAGATACTGAAGATCCTGTACACTACTCCCTTCACAAAACAGCACAAACTGGCTCTAACCAGAATACAAAGAGGAGTGGGTGGCCCCGGTGCACAAGTGAGCCAGAGGACAACTACATTAGTGTCTAGTTTGAGAAACTTACGCCTCACAAGTCCTCAACTGGAAGCTTCATTAAATAGTACCTTTGGATAAAAGCGTCTGCTAAATGGCATATATTATTATTATTATATTATTATTATTTATTATTATTATTATTATATTATTATTATTATTATTATTTATATTATTATTTATGTATCATATATATTATATTATTATTATTATTATATTATTATTATTATTATTATATTATATTAGTACCCGCAAAACACCAGTCTCAACATCAACAGCAAAGAGGCGACTTCGGGATGCTGGCCTTCTAGGCAGGCTAATTGATTAAATAGCACGGTTGCTGATAATGGGCCTCTGTACGCCTATGTAGATATTCCATTAAAAATCATCCATTTCCAGCTACGATAGTCATTTACAACATTAACAATGTCTACACTGTATTTCTGATCAATTTGATGTTATTTTAATGGACAAAAAAACAAGGACATTTCCAAGTGACCTCAAACTTTTGAACGGTAGTGTATATATATTTTTTATTATTTCGCTTTTTTATTTTTTTGAGGTTCGTCAGCAAAATGGGACACATCTTGGCTCGGGTGTGTCCCGGGGATAAATACACCTTCCCCCATTCATCAAGGATACTCTTTCCAAGCAGCCACACTGTTGTTTTTTTGTTGTGGCATTTTGGGGCTTTTTGTTTGTTTATTTTGGCATCTCTCAACACCCCTCATTATCACATCTATGTACGCATCTACTCACTTACAAATCAAATCAAAGTTGATTTGTCACATGTGACGTATACAACAGTTATTTATAGTAGACCTTACAGTGAAATGCTTACTTTCAGACTAACCAATAGTGCAAAAAAAGGTATTAGGTGAACAATAGGTAAGTAAAGAAATAAAACAATAGTAAAAAGACAGGCTATATACAGTAGTGAGGCAATAAAAGTAGCGAGGCTACATACAGACAGGCTGTTTGAGGTAGTATGTACATGTAGATATGCTTAAAGTGACTATGCATATATAATGAACAGAGAGTAGCAGTAGCGTAAAAGAGGGGTTGGTGGGTGGCGGGTGGCGGGACACAATGCAGGTTGTTCGGCCTAATACACTGCTGACGACACACACCATTGTTACTTGTATATAGTTGACTTTATTTCATATATTTTTGTTAATTCCTTTATCTCCGTGTTGTCTCCCTCTTTGTTACGGGCTTCGAGCCAGTTCGTAAGATATGACAGTCAGACCGTTTCGGCAATATGAAAGAGGGTGTGTCAACATGTTTTTTTCTACTTGCACGCATGCACACACATAAATCAGTACCATGGACAGCCACATATATAGCTTACGTTGATTGGACAAAATCGTTTTTGGTATCTTTAAGTTTTGTCACTGTTTTAAACTAAGCATGGTTGTTTAGTAGTCCAAAAATGGCGTAAACATTAACTTGCTTGATCATGCTGTAGGTTATGTAACTGTTTGTTACATGCAAAATGCTTTGTGGACTCCACTGGACAGATGATGCTTTCCGGTTTTGTGATGAAACAAAGGTGTGGTTGAATTTATTCTGCCACTGTCTTATTGTCTCGGCCTATATATATCACGGTGGCATGGCATATAACTAACAGGTCATAGAGCTAACCCTTTTAACACAACACAGATTGCAATATGGCTTTTTTTGGCTTGGCTTCCCCAGAGATTTTTCCCATGCAACGCTACTGGATTGGATCTCTTAACTTTTGAACATTCATAAAACACATTCAATGACATTTCCGTTAAAGATTAAGATGACTCTATGAACATTTGTCTTTGGGCCACTGCACCTCTGAACTATGCAACAGTAAGTGTCATGCTACATGAATCCAGCAGAGGGGGCGCTCTACCACATCTAACCACATCTCCACCTTAGGAAGTTTCCAAACACAAATACAGCATAATGGCTCAACTGAATGACATCTACCGTATAGAAAAAACACCAGCATTACAAAGTCAAACATTAAAATAAAGAAATCAATGTTATGTCAATTCATTTCAATATACATTATACAGAAGCAAAATGTACAAATGATAGATGGTGTCCTATTACTATCATTTAACACAAGGTCAGTTGAGCAGACTGAATGTTTCCTCGAGTCAGTCAGAAAACACACCTGTACGAGTGTGAGGATTACATGGTCTTATTTTCAGCACATCAACTTTAGAACACCTACAGTAACGTGTCACACAAAGGCATGCAGAAAGATTAAGGTGGCTAACTACAGGTATTCTCTCTGGCCTGTGGTGGGGGAAAAAACAACTTCCGTATACGTCATCGGTTCATGCTCAGTCAAATACACAAAATATATGTACCCCAAAAAACGGTCAAATACCTGTTATGTCCAATTTCTTGCTTTCCACTGGGCAAGTCTGTCCACTGAACATGAGCACCAAGTTAACCGATTCCTTACACATAGTTACACCATCACCACCTAATCACCCCCTGGTTCCTAATTAGCATCATTCCCTCCTTTACTCGTAACTGTGATAGCGGAGGTGTGGTGAGCTTCAGATGCAAAATAGCTGCTATAGCATCACCCAGGTGGGTCCTACACATTTCTGGTGAATGGGTAGATGAGACATGACTATGGTACGGTATCGCTTTACTACTGTTCAGCATGTGGATCTCCACTATGTGTACCTCGACCTCCTTAACCTAAAGTCATATGGTTCATCCTGTATTCATCTGCATTTACATGAAGTAACTGCAAACAACAAGTCACAAGAAAAGTATTACTATAGTTTGTTTAGCTGAAACCCCTAAATTTAAACATCTACATTTTAAGTGTGAATTGGGCATTTGTCTGAAGCCGAAAGGAAATTGACATGACCACCACACTTCCTATTCCACCCATGTGTAACCAACTTCATATAGCCACCCAGAAGAAAGGCACACGGACACCCGAACTTCAGGTTGAGGTAAAATATATCAAACAGTGATAACAAGAAATGACACGAGTGTCACAGCCACACGTTGTTCTCAGAATAGATCTGACTCAATGCACAAAGTGAATATATAACTGTGTTGTGTTAAGAAAATAACACAAATACAGTAAAGCATACCTGCAGTAAAATATATCAAACAGTGATGACAGACATTGACAGAACGGTCACAGCCACACGTTCACTGATTAGGTAGGACACGAGATATCTTTTAGATAGGAGCAACAGTAATGATACATGTCCTTCATGTGAAGTGACATTAATCCATAAATATAGAGCACAAGTACAAACATTTTTTATATAAACCTTTTAAGGTAATAAGAAGACAAACATTCACTTAACATTTCAATAACTCAAGCAATAGCTAGCGTGACATTACAGTGCACTGACTGACGGTGCTAGTTAGCTCATCATTAACATGGCTAGCTTAGCCAGCAAACACTTGGTTAACCTGCCGAAATAAGCTTTCAATACATTAACGGCAACATAAATATATACATAGACACATTCGCTATTGACTTCGGGATATATGAACCAGTTTTCCAAAGCCACTATTGTGTTACAGTTTTAAACAGATTTTCATGTACAGAAGAAGGAGACACAAACCTGCTCTCAGAATATATATCTGCCTGGAGAACAGGCAGACCAATTTAGCTAGCAGGACACCAGCCGACAACATCCGGTGAAATTGGAGGGCGCGCAATTAAAATAAATAATTGTAATATTAATCATTCATGAACATACAAGTATCTTATATCATTTAAAAGCTTAAATTCTTGTTAATCTGTCTGCGTTGTCTGATTTACAATAAGCTTTACGGCGAAAGCATACCATGCGATTGTCTGAGGGCGGCGCCCCACATGAACATATTTTTCAACAAGCACAGGCTTCATAAAAATCACAAATAGCGATTAAATACATCACTTACTTTGAAGATCTTCCTCTGTTTGCAATCCCAAGGGTCCCACCTACAACAAGGTCGTTTTGGTAGATAAAATCCTTCTTTATATCCCAAAAAGTCAGTTTAGTTGGCGCCATCGATTTCTGTAATCCACTCGTTCAACATGCAGACGAAGGAGTCCAAAATGCTACCGCTGAACTTTGTCCAAACAAGTCAAACAACGTTTCTATTAAATCCTCAGGTACTCTAAAATGTAAATAAACTATAATATTTCATACGGATAGTAGTATGTTCAATAGGAAAGCAAAATTAGTAAGTGCGCACCGAAAGACTATTGTTCCGGTGCTCTCCAAACCAAAACTCCAAATTCTTTCCTGTTTTTCAAAAAACAAGCCTGAAACATTGATTAAAGGCTGTTGACATCTAGTGGAAGCCATAGGAATTGCAATCTGGGAGACGGAATTACACAGGAACAATAGGTTCCCATTATAGGAGCCTGGACCTCAAAAAATTCTGGTTGGTTTTTCTTTGGATTTTTGCCTGCCATATCAATTCTGTTATAGTCTCAGACATTATTTTAACATTTGTATAACTTCAAAGTGTTTTCCATCCAATGCTACCAATGATATGCATATCCTGGCTTCTGGTCCTGAGTAACAGGCAGTTTACTTTGGGCACATCAGTCAGGTGGAAATTCAGGAAACGAGACCCTATCCCCATTAAATAAAAAATAAATCAACATAGGTAACTTACTGTTTCCTAACTAAGCAATTTGTTTTCTCAACTCTGGTTTGTGTTGTGGCCTTGGTTGTTCTTAGTTGAGGAAATGTAGTGTAGTAAACTGCAGTGTTTGTCCTATGTAAAATCTGTCTACTTCACCTTACGTTATCATAGATTGGTCTGTGCAATACGAATAAACTCGATTAGTGTGGCAGTTTCCCAACGTTTGGTGGTTTTAAAGTTAACATAACTAATGTTAACTAGTTATGTTTTGTTTAAGGAAGTATGATTTTGTGGTGCATGAACTGGCCATACACATTAGCTAAAGTTAGTCATCAGTTGGCTAAGGTTACCTAGCTAGCTAGAGTTACTTGGCTAGCATAGCAGCCAAGGACGTTCGATTTGTGCATATTTGTTTGTGCTCCGATTACCCGCAAGTGTCTAGATCAGAAGTTTACAGATTACTTCAGCCTCATGAGAAAAAAAACTTACTTGGCAAAAGTATAGCTAGCTTTCCTCGCTTGTTGGTTAGCTCTCATCTGACTGGTATAACATTACATGAGCTAGTTATCTACCTAGCTAATCAAAACAAAATCACATTCATTGGTTAGCTACCTTTATTTGCCTGTTCATTATCTAGCTAGCTTTTAGCTAATTGCTGTTAATTAGCTACAGAGACTAGCTGCTGGAATTTGTACAGGCAAGCTAATCTTAACTAGGCAACATTAGCTCGTTAGCTACGTAGCTATTCAATGTGCATGTGAAAGTGATGACTTATACATTTTATGAAAATGTTTGAAATCTAATGGTCGCTATAGGCTCGTTTTAATCCAACGTCAAGAATCTTAGCTAGGTAGTGTAACAATAATGCTAGTTCGAACCCAGGCGCAGAGAAACACAGCAGAGGTAAGGGTAAATCCAGAACTTTTACTTAGTCTTAACAGAAACAAGACAACCGCATAAGTGCCCACTAATAAAAACATGAGACCTAAGCAAAGATCCATGCCAGCTGAGGAACCTAAATAACAAGGCAACCAGGTGAACAGAGGAGGTAATTAAACACAGGTGAATCCAATAAGTAATAATAAGGGTAACTTGGAAACTAGAAACCAGGATAAGGGTGCCCTCCAGCGGTAACAACAATCAAATAACACAGAAACTGTGAATCTGCACAAACCCACTAAATAAGTCAGTACCACACCAATTGAGTTGATTATTTACTAACAAGCTAAAATGATAATATAAGATACACACACACAGTCTGGGCTATTGATTAGAACTTAGTACAATGAAACAGGTTCTTAGCGGGCCAACACTATCACACATGTTACACACAATGGGGATTTTAAAAAAGAGAGTGCATGAGAGAAAAGTACACTTGGATACATTTGTAAACTATGCTTATTTTAGCCCTAACACCTTGCCCCAAACTGCCGCTCTTATGGGTCAGAATATACTGATGTAATTACTTGTCGAATGTCTCTGATGGGGTATCTTTGTAGACCGGATTCGCCTTCTCCTCTGATGACCACACTTCTTTGGTTACCGGGTGTAACTCTCTGATTGTCCACACGATGTCAGTGTCTTTTCTCTTAGTGGTCTGTTTCCTAGCCCTTGTTCTGAAAAGGGGTCTTCTGAGTATGGTCAGCCATGTAGTTCAGGGCTCCAGCGTAGGAATGAAAGCAGTGTAGACACAATTCCTTTGAGAGTGGTAACCGGGTGGTCCTGCTTGAATTCACCCTCATTCGTAGCATAGATTTTTAAAAGGTTTCTTTGTCTTCAACCTCGTGTTGCATTTTGGGGTTACAACTGATCAGACCTTGGCTGCAGCTCGTGGTCACCTAGTCTGATATGTTAATTCTTAATTTTTATACCCTCAGGTCAGAAAGGGGCATTTCCGTCTTCATGGCAAGTTCTCTAGGCGCCACTTGTTACGAGGCAAGGTCTGGATTTTACTCAGATCCAATTTAGACAACTAACAACTAAAACATTCTCTTTGATCTGGACATTTTTCACACAAAGTACAGTATACAAACATCAGGTACATATTATGAAAACTCTTCAAGTTACAATGTTTTGTTACAATGTCATCATTTAACTTTGAAAATTAATGTTGTTTTTAAAATTCCATCTATCGTCATTACAGTGGTTTGTAATTTGGCACGTTATCTAAGTGGCAGCCATCATAACCATTAAAGCTAGTTAGTGCTAGTTTGACCACCAGAGGGAATCTTTGAGAAACATTTGATAGCCTTCAATAGTGATGTACTAGAGAATTTAAAATCTTGTTGTAGGAACATTGTATATGGGACTAATTTTAAGGCATTTTGCTTAATTCATTTGATTAATATTATAGTGTTTCTATTCCAAGAAAAAAAAAAACTTTGGCTTTCCGTTTGGATGGAACGGAAAATATGACGCTGTACAACGTGACGGTCGTGAGTAGGCTACAGTACTGGGCTATTTAGCAAAATAATCCCCTTGTTGTGCAGGTACGTGGGAGACCGGGGTTCAATTCCCCCGATGTGGGGGAAGGAGTAGGCCGTCTTTGTAAATAAGAATTCGTTCTGAACTGACTGCTGCACTAAGAGCAAAACATTTCTCCACCTTTATTGTATAATTGTAGTTTAACGAATACCCAAACGGAGATTCAGTGTAAATCTCATTGATTTATCAAGATCAGTCCCCGTGCTTGTCTCAGAGCAGCGTGAAACAGTGCTAAAATAGTTGTAGGCTATTGCTTCAAATCCTATTGCTTGTAACTGCAATATGCTCTTTAAATAAATAAGACCCACACCACTTCTAACAGCACATTACTCAACACTAGTGAGTCTCATGTCGCCTACTGTAGGCCTACAGTATATCAAAAAATATGATCGTCGATAATTACATATGGGTCTTCCGGCACGGGTATCAAACCTACATCTGTAGCAATTCATTTTGCACTGCGATGTAGCATCTTAGACCGCTGTGCCAATCAGGAGGGCTGTTATAATACTGTACATGGTGTCCAGGTCAGGAGAACCAAAACATTTCTTTATTAAAGACTATCAGAAAGAATGTTGGAACTTATTTATTTTGATCCAAAGCCATGAATGAGTGAGTCACTCAGCTTTATGTTAGGTGCTGGCTCTATGACTGTGCCATCAACTTGATAATATATAATGATATTTTTGAGGTTATTTCGTTTACAAAAAAACTAAAATAAGTGATTGTAATCTGAATAAAGGACAAAATAATATTTGTAAAGGCCAAAACATTTATTTATGTTTTTAGAGGGAGAGAAACGCTCTAAGTCTTATGGGACTCCCTATCACGGTCGGATCTGATACATAATAATAATGATAATAATTATTTGAATAATGATTATTATTTAGAATGATTTATTAATGAGAATCCCAAAACCTAGTCATCTCATGGATCTCCCAGTTGAGGCCGGCACGGGTATTGAACCAGCATTGGGACCCAAAAGCATAATCAGTGCTCTAACTCCCCCTTGTGCTGGTCTGGAGCAATGAAGTAGTGACGCAGGGTACCATACTAAACCATAAATTACCTCTAATCCCGCAGCATAATTGCAAAAACTTTTAGTGGAGCAACCACTGTACCACCATTTTGGCTGACGAAACAGATTGTCCCAAAGTCTGAGGTAGGCTCTCCATAGTCCCATCATACATTCCATTCCTCCACACTCTGCGACAAAATGATTTTGTCTACTGCTTAAGATTTACAATGCGTGCGAGGTGTCATTAAAAAAAAAGCGCCTCCATACCTCTCGATCTCTCCCCTCTGGTGGGTGTGAGAGATGTCCCTGTAGGATTGTGGTCCACGGTAACCCGACCAGGCCAGTCATGACATCCACTGGTTCAGTAACACCTTCTGTGGCAGCACCATTAGTGTTGTCAACTGTTGCTTTACCACTATTGATTGCTGTAGCTCCAGCACCTTGAACAACACTACAATTGCCCAAAGCCTGGCTTGTTGTGGAAGACATCAGATTGCCGTCCTCCTCAACACCTCCCGCGGCACCCTCGCTGGATCCTGCAACTCCACTGGTTCCACAACCTAGATCAACATGGATCAGTGTTTTAGTCATAATGAGCAATACCAATACCAGCCAACTAACTATTAAAAGTACATAGGGCAGATTGATTTTCACATACTTGATACTCCTCAAATGAGAGGCCAGGATATATAGTACATTCATCCAGTCCTGGGCAGAGAATAGTTGTATTGTACCACTCCTATTTCTATTCTGGTTAGACAGTTTGTGCTGTTCTGTGAAGGGAGTAGTACACAGCATTGTACGAGAATAGCCTTCATGGAATAGTCTTAATTTCTCAGAACAAGAATGGACTGACAAGTTTCAGAAGAAAGTTGTTTCTGGCCATTTTGAGCCTGTAATCGAACACACAAATGCTGAACCTCTAGATCAGGGGTGTCAAAGTCAAATGGACGGAGGGCCAAATAAAAAATGTAGCTACAAGCCGAGGGCCGGACTGTTCGAATGTTCATTGAAAATTTTTTAAATGACGCATATAGTCTAGTGAACCTAATTGAACCTACTGAAAACCTAACAAATATATTCCAATATGATCAGATAAATAAAGCAATATTTTCTTATGGCTCTGTCAGTAATCTTTAATTTTCAACAGACACAAAAGACAAATTTCCTTTATATAAAAATCCCCATAACATGAACATTAAATGAAAGAAACCGGTATTCAAGGCACCATCAGTAGCCTATATTTTCTATTTTAGCAAAAGTGGGCTAAATTTACTTCAAAGAAAAAAACAATAATAGCAATTTTCTATCATCCACTCAACTGAAATATTTTTAAAATATAATTGGATTGAAATACAATAAAATAAAGTGCAAAAATCTATTAATCAAAAACAACACTTTGTTTAAGGAGAAGTAACATGCAGTGAAAACAAATATTAAACTTTAACTTTTAAACTTGAACTGAGTAAAAACTCTAAATATGTGATTGCACAGTAATGTTCACTTGTTTGAGGTTGGCTCTGATAAAGTTAACTGTGCGCGTGATGATGCTCATTACATGCTCCATTTTCAAGGCTTTACCGCACAACGCTTCCTGGTGTATGATACAATGATAAGCTGTCAGCTCACCTGTCGCGTTTTCCTCTTGCATCTTTTCCCGTATCTTTTCCACCAGTCCGCTCCTGTGTCCACACATCGCAGGTGCTCCGTCGGTTGTCAAACCCACGAGTTTTTCCCAAGGCAGCTCCATCTCATTTACACATCTTGACACCTCTTCATACAAATCATGCCCCGTAGTTGTGCCATGCATAGGACGTAAAGCCAAAAACTCCTCTGTCACGCTTAGGCTGGAGTCCACTCCGCGGATGAAAATTGACAACTGGGCAATGTCAGAAATGTCGGTGCTCTCATCCACAGCCAAGGAATATGCAATGAAATCTTTTCCCTTTTTCACAAGCTGCTCTTTTAGATTGATGGACAACTGGTCTACTCTCTCGGCAATGGTGTTTCTGCTCAGACTCACATTTAAAAAGAGTTGCCTTTTTTCTGGGCAAACTTCGTCACAAACTTTAATCATGCAGTTTTTGATGAAATCCCCCTCCGTAAATGGCCGGGCTGATTTAGCGATCTCTTCTGCCAAAATAAAACTGGCCTTGACAGCAGCCTGGCCTTGTGATTTGGCTTTTTTGAACAGAGCCTGTCGAGATTTGAGGCCTCGTTTTAATTCCTCTGCCTTTTGTAGCCTTTGTTCCATGTCCATATTCTTGTTTTTGTCCGCGTGTTTCGTTTCATAATGTCGTCTCAGATTATACTCTTTCAGTACCGCCACACTTTCTCCACACAGAAGACACACAGGTTTTCCAGCTACCTCCGTGAACAAATACTCCGACTCCCACCTTGTTTGAAACCCCCGGTTCTCAGTGTCCACCTTCCGTTTTGCCATTTTTGATGGGTATCTGAAAGTTAATTTTACTGTGATGCTGACAACTGCTGTGCCAATAAATATTGAAATGAAGCAGCCTACTGCTCGGTGCGTCACCGTTGCATTGTGGGAAATGTAGTATTGGTGCGTGTAAAAGATCTGCGGGCTGCCGGCTTGCTGCGGTCTGCGGGCCGGTTCTAATAATAAATCAAGATCATCCCAGGGGCCGTAAAAAACCTTCTCGCGGGCCGGATGTGGCCCGCGGGCCTTGACCCTGACATATGTGCTCTAGATACTCAACTAGTCTAAAGAAGGCCAGTTTATTGCTTCTTTAATCAGCACCAGAGTTTTCAGCTGTGCTAACATAATTGCAAAAGGGTTTTCTAATGATCAATTAGCCTTTTAAAATCAAACTTGGATTAGCTAACACAACGTGCAATTGGAACACAGTAGTGATGGTCGGTGATAATGGGCCTCTGTACGCCTATGTAGATATTCCAATATGAATCTGCTGTTTCCAATTACAAAAATCATTTACAACATTAACAATGTCTACACTGTATTTCTGATCAATTTGAGGTTATTTCAAACACATTTTGAAAATGTTTTGAAAAATCATCCTACAATAGTGCATGCTGGGAAATATGATAATGATAGACATGGTTTTGGTTCAAATGTGTCTGAGTTTCAGGCCCCTGTATTACCGTCAAACTAGGCGCTCAAAATAAGGCCTCATGAAATACATATGGTATTGTGTTAAAGGTCATGAACAGTCAAAATCATGTTTTTCATGAAATGGTATGATATTTGAAGTAAACCAGAAGTATGTTGGCCAAAGTATGAAAAATGTCAGTTGCTTCTACATTGATCAAGTTTGATCATAAAGCTACTGGTCCCCTCCCCCATGTCAAACACTTGGATTCATTATTAACGGGACAAGGTGACATCACCTTAACTCTCATTTTAATACACCAATGGTATTCTCTTACCTAATTTATATTAGGTTGAGCCAGAAATGCACGTTAAAGTTAAATTTTCCCCCTAGTCATTTCAGTCAACAGTATATAATATCATATTTGGCACACCTGTTGAGAACTCAATTCCCTAAATGGTCAATCGTCTATCCAAATCATGTCCAATCAATTGAATTTACCACAATCAAGTTGTAGAAACATCTCAAGGATGATCAATGGAAACAGGATGCACCTGGGCTCAATTTCGAGTCTCATAGCATAGGATCTGAATTCTTATGTAAATAAGGTATTTCAGTTTTTTATTTTGTATAAATTAGCAAACATTTCTAAAAACCTGTTTTAGTTTTGTCATTATGGGGAATTGCTGAGGATAAAATGTGGAAAAAGTCAAGGGGTCTGAATACTTTCCGAAGGCACTGTATATCAACAACAAAAAAATCTAGCATTAATGCAATTTCAATTTTTGAGTTGCATTGTGTATCACCAAATTTGCTTGAGAGGATTTTACTATATCCAAGTTGCTTGACATAAGCATTTCATGAATATAATGTAAGCTCCCCACCCACAGTCTTTTCAAACTTCTTAGTTGTTAGCCATGAAAGAACCAATACTTTTCAGAATGACAGTTCAGGACCTTTAACACTGTTCTGGTGTACAGCAAATTCTCCACTGTGATTTAAAAAAAGAATTAACACTGGGAGTGTTAAATCAACACAATGTGATGAGTCTGTGAGTCTATTGATTCTAGTTCTATCTTCAACATGCAGATGCAGCCCTGCCATTAGTTGAAGGCAGCTAATCAAAATGTTGGAATCTTTATTCAAGTAGTTATAGTCACTTTCAAAGTAACCATTTGTGCCAAAGGAAAAATAGTTATTTTCCACAAAGCATAGTTATGTCTATAGTTATCCCAGGTTTGCCGTTATCGTGTGATTGGGAGTTGGTAGCACTTCGTTGAATGTAAATATCCTTAGATTTGTCACTAACAGAGTATTTACAGATGGGGTGTCTTTATACAGTACTGGATCTATTTTCATTATGGTAATAAAAATCCTGAAATTGCAACTTACTTTGTTTGTAAACAAAAATGATTCCCCCGACGCAAATCAGCATCAATAGTGTGATGCCTACAATAGCACTGAGAGAAAGGCCTTCACCTGTGGGGAAAAGTTTAAGTTTTCAGATAATAACGAATAGGTAATGAGAGGGGGTGAAACACACTGTATCATGTTCATTCTCTTACTTGTGCGGATGATGGTTGTGTTGCTCACAGTCTCTCTCAGAATGGGGTTGAACACCTGGCAGGTCACAGAATGATTATCTATGTAATTCTCTGTGAAATTCACTTGGCTCCAGACAGTGTACAGTCCACTTTCAGGATCAAGTGTAAAGTTGGTCTGTACTTCCCTGGGTTCCAGAGTACCGTTCTGAGGCTGAGAGAGGTCCTGGATAGTCCATGTGACTTTTGGTTTGGGGTAGCCTCCCTGGGTCAAACACATTGCATTCATCACTTTGTTCTTTACAGTCAATTTGGGTGTCGGAAACCGTGCTGAAAGTGTACAAGGCAAAGACAAGAAGTGAGAAAGGTTCCACAAAGTGCCATGTATAAATACTATAATAATGTCCTTTATGATTCCCCCACAAGAGCTATGAATAACGCAGCCATACCTGCGACAAGCAGAGTAGTCTGACACACTTTGGTGAAATGGATAGGTTGATCATTTCTGTCGAACAGCAACGCGAAAGCCCAGTAGGTTCTCTGGTTGTCTTGAGGTGTTACTTGCCTGAGTTCGATAGAAATATTTCCAGAACTCATTTCAACCTGAAAGGCGTTAGTCCTGTTTGTGTAAAGTTTATTCTGATATTCTTGCTCAACTCTTGCATTGAATGAGTACAACACAACGTCTGAATGATCTTGCCAGTGGAACCGGAGTCTTGCTGGGTTGATGGATAAATTCAGGTCACAGGGTAACAGAACAGATTCTCCTATAATGCCAGTGACTACATGTTCAGATGAAACTTGTCCTGAAAAATTCAAGACAAATATGCCAAAGTTACAAACTAAGCTCAGAATTCAACACCCAGATCATAAACATCCACCACTTAATAACTGATTGACTGTGTTTGAATATGGGAGAATCTATGCAATGTCTCAATTGGCTTGAGATGTGAAACAGTGAAGAATTGTCACCGTGCCTTAATGTCATCACTGGTGCTCAAGCACAGGCCCATATGAGTTCTGCTCCTCCATGCCCATCTCCCGACTCCTTGAGAGAATTGTAGGAGCTTATGCTAGATCTGACACAGTCCTTAAAACCAGGACAGAGGGGCCCAAACACTAAAACTCACACTGCTATTGTGACAGCAGGCTTCACTGGAGGAATGGCATGGCGTGCTCATGTCCTGACTCAAAGGAAATTACAGAAGTTGTATGGATGTGGTAGAGCTTAAGCACAGTGCACACATGCAGAGAGAAAAGTCCCCTAAACAAACACGTTCCTGGAAATGTAAGAAACGTTCTCTCTTCCAAAAGCCGTACAATAACATTTGAGACTGGGTTGTTCGTTTATCGGTCTACTTTTGTAATGAATTCCAGCACTTGCTTGCGAAGATGATGGGGAGATGTATGACATTACCAGTTTCATGACTACTCTGATGAAACATTTATCTTTGTCATAAAACCATCAGCTCGGTAGCAACATGTGTCACAATGTGGTTTACAGTAAACTGACCTAGACCTCCAGAAGGGAAGGAATTACCATTTCCATGGGAAAATCTGTGTGGGTGATGTGTGGGCAAGCCCAGAGATTCTCTTTAGACAAGCCAAAACCTTTTCTGTAAAGCATTGAATAAAATAAATGCGCATCGAGATAAAGGTGACTTACCAAACAGCAAAAACATGAATACCAGAGTAGATTTTCCACGCTGCAAATAATTAGAGAAGAAATTAATGGGGGGGGGGGGGGTCCTTTTGTATGCCATCTGCTTTATTTGTGAAATACACATCTTCCTTTCAGGACATACACTGAGTATACAAAACATTAACGTCACCTGCTCTTTCCATAACATAGACTGACCACGTGAATCCAGGTGAAAGCTATGATCCCTTATTGATGTCACTTGTTAAATCCACTTCAACCAGTGTAGATGAAGTAGAGGAGACAAGTTAAAGGAATTAAGACAAATCGAGACACTGATTGTGTATGTGCCATTCAGAGGGTGAATTGGCAAGACAAAATATTTAAGTGCCTTTTGAACGAGGCATGGTAGTCGGCTCACCGATTTGTCTCAAGAACTGCAATGCTGCTGGGTTTTTCAAGCTCAACAGTTTCCTGTGTGAATCGAGCATGGTCCACAACCCAAACGACATCCAGCCAACTTGACACAACTGTGGGAAGCATTGGAGTCAACATGGGCCAGCATCGCTGTGGAACACTTTTGGCACCTTTTAGAGTTCCCAGGGCAAAAAGGTCGGGGTTCAACTCTATATTAGGAAGGTGTTCCTAATGCTTGGTATACTCAGTGTACGTGCCCTCCCTTACTCCCCTCTTAGCGGCATTGGGTTTAGCGCTTACCAACGTTATGATGCAAACAACGTTTGAAAGGTCTATCATTTTCATTGAACACAAAGTTAGCACAAGCTCTAGTTGCCTTCAATAGTCTTATAGGTTATTGTTGTTGCTAGGATAACTTTCTTTGTTATCATGTTAATATTGTTTCATTCTTTGCATGCCGGAGGAGAAGTTGTGTATCAATTGATCCCTGTAAGGGGTGGGTCGCAAACCGGTGAATGACACAAAAATCAAAGATTCAATCATTCATATAGGCAAGCCCAATTAAGACTTATTATAACAATGTGATGTTGCGTCCCAAATGGAGAACTTGAAATAACATAATGTAAGGTAATTAAAGAATCAAAAGAAAAATGTGGTTATATGTATTTAGTCATATGATGTGAAAAAGGCCTTGTGAAATCGTCAAAAGCGCAAGAGATACTGTTGCGTGTAGGTCTCGATTATTTATGGAGTGATCATATAGAAATATCCAAACATTATTTGAACAACTCCAAAGCAATGTGGCACTGGTAACTCTTTCCCACTCTGACAACTTCTAGGGGCTGTATCCACAAATTAACTTTGAAGTTTGCAGAAGTTGTTTCTTTTTGTCCGTGCATATGAATGAAGACAGCACTTTCTCATCGTAGCTGTAGTGTCTTAACACTTAGTACTTATTTATGTAATAAGAAAGACTCTGAATACAAGCAATTGAACTGGAGCTTCACATTTACTGAAACAGGTTAGTACCAGAATAACATAGAACAATACTGCGCATGACCAAGGGCGCTTCATCCTTAAAGGGGACATCAGTAATTAACAGAACATAACAGTAGCCGTAACTCCTCATAGGGAGATAAGTTGTATGTATAGTATGTAGCTTCATGAGAAACAAATGATAATGTACAGAATGCAACCAGCTTATTAAGCCATTCATTAGGGGTTAACCCGAATCTTACCAGACTGAAGACCGACTCAGAGATGATCCTTCTCCTTTCTATGACATGCATGTTGGTGTTCATACCCTTTCACATCTAGATTGTCACCAAGAATAGCTGATATACGTTCATCCTAACAGCTCCACCCTCTCACATGACCGCAATGTCGCTGACTAATTTAAGTCGGCCTATTCCTGGATATAGTAACTGATTACATAATATACAGTAGAGATCAGTTAAAATAATACAGGTGCTAAAATAATAAACATCTTAATGTTCTTGTTCCTTCTTTCTCTTTGTCTCCCTCTCGCACACACACACTTCCTGTTAGCAAGAACATCCTCACTTGTTGCTTCATTCATTAGCATTAAGTGTTTTTTTTACCAAATATGACACAACACATGGAAAGAGCAATACGTTTAGGTAAACATTGAAAGGTCATCATGCTCCCCATTGCTTCAGTTTTAAGACACTGAGTATATTACCACTGTAAATAGCTTTCATTTCAGTACTTGACTGACAACATTTCTGTACAATGACATCTGCCAACTCTTGCTGTGGTTGTGTGATTCATAGACTACTAAGAGTTAACCCCTTATGATTTGATTTTGACATTATTCATGAATCAAACACTTGTATACCTAGCCAGTTAGGGCGCTGGCTATAAGACCTACAATTTACAGGTGTGCCATCTTAATTTGGTCACGCTGTTTGTGCCGAATGTTCCTGGTCAGTAGGAAATGCAAATTCTATTGTAATTCAAGGTCAAACTTGAAAAAAAATGTATCAACCCGTACAAAAATGTTCATTAATTAGGCCCATACTCAACATTTCCTGTTGCTATACGATTATTTTTCCTGCTGTGAGAAACTGGTCAAATTAAGATAGTACACCAGTATAAGCAAAATGGTCTCAAGGCAATTGTTATTATTCAGTACGTAAATCAGTGACACTCCATTTAGAATTTTTGTAAAATGTTTATTTAACCTTTTATATTATTATTATTATTTCCAATGACGGCCTACTTGCAAAGCCCCCCCGGCCAAACCCTCCTCTAACCCGAACAACGCTGGGCCAATTGTGCTCCGCCCTACGGTACTCCCGATCATGATACTTAGACCGCTGTGCTACTCGGGAGTATAATAGATTATGTTACGTTAGGTTACATTATGAATGAAATAGCGGTCGAACAATATCATAGGATTTATAGGATGTATATTATCATACATCTTACCCGGATCGTATAGTAGCATATTAATAAAATGACTTACCTTATCACACGTCTTGGATGATGTATAGTATTACATGTCTTTCTCTGAGACCAGGTTTCTTGTTGCACCTTAACAACAAAGGAGAATTATGTGGAGAAGTTACATTGGTGGTTAGAGGAACTAATGACAAAGGTTGCGAGAATTTACGTAGCAGGTTGGATGAAATGGGCTAAATTTAGCATAAGGGTTAGGGGAAGGGTTAGCTAAAATGCTAATGTTGTCTCCAACGCGACTCCAACAAAATCAGTATTCCCTCTGCAAGGCAATCAAACAAGCTAAGCGTCAGTATCGAGACAAAGTAGAGTCGCAATTCAACAGCTCAAACACAAGACGCATGTGGCAGGGTCTACAGTCAATCACGGATTACAAAAAGGAAACCAGCCCCGTTGCGGACACCGTCTTGCTTCCCGACAAATGAACACTGGCTAGTTAGCGACAGTGCGCTACTTAGCTAGCTAGCACACAGTGTCGCCCCCACCTCCTGCCTGCCTTGTACCACAGAAAACAGTGCCCGACAGGCGTGGCGAAGGACACTGTCTACTGGTTATCCCCGCCACCCGCTGGCACAGCAAACGGGAGGCGAGGGCGACACTGTATGCTAGCTAGCTTGCTAGTTAGCTAGCACACGGTCTCGCCCACGCCTCTCGCCTGCTGTGTACTGGAGTCCTCCTTAGGACTAGCTGCCTAAACAAGCACACCGTGTCGTTCGTTCCAGCAGCCGAACACCTGCCCTCATTGTCATTAACAGAACTGTGAGAAAAACGGTGCCCGACAGGCAGGGGCAAAGGACACTGTCTACTGGTGTACTACTCGCTAGCTACCATTGTCACTGTACTGGAGCGCCCCTGATTCCCGCCTGTCCTAACTTCAAAATGGACCAATAGAAGTATAAAGAGGAGTTCCTACTGATGCAGGAATGCTCACAGGCAGGAACTCCACAAAATGTGGGCCGCAATTGCACCCTTCTCTCCCTGTGTCCTGTAGTACAGAGCGAAGGGGCTGGGCCTCAGGATAGGTAAACACACTACAAATCACATCTACGCACCTCCAGGTAGACACCAGGGAACCGCTAGGTGGCTCTACACAGGATGCCCTCTCCTTTCTAGGTGTCTTTATTCAGTAATGTTGTGTGTTTGTGTTATTGTTTGTGTTGATTGTGTTGATTTCTTCAAACTAAGCTGCTTATTACCTATTGTAGATTCAGTCTTCCCAGCCTGGTGCAGGTCTACAATTTTGTTTCTGGTGTCCTTTGACAGCTCTTTCGTCTTGGCCATACTGGAGTTTGGAGTGTGACTGTTTAAGGTTGTGGACAGGTGTCTTTTATACTGATAACAAGTTCAAACAGGTGCCGTTAATACAGATAACGAGTGGAGGACAGAGGAGCCTCTTAAAGAAGAAGTTACAGGTCTGTGAGAGCCAGAAATCTTGGTTGTTTGTAGGTGACCAAAAACTTATTTTGCACCATAATTTGCAAATACATTCCTTAAAAATCCTACAATGTGATTTTCTGGATTTTATTTCTTCTCATATTGTCTGTCATAGTTGAAGTGTACCTATAATGAAAATTACAGGCCTCTCTCATATTTTCAAGTGGGAGAACTTGCACAATTGGTGGCTGACTAAATAGTTTTTTGCCCCACTGTATATATACGTTTTACCTTTCTTTAATTTACTCAGCTAGAGCTGCAAGCCCCTCACACTGTCTGGAATGTGGTAGACTTTAGGAAATAATTAAGCAGAGGTTTATGAGTGTCTCTACAACAGATTGAGTAAGGGTGTGGGCTGTTGGCTCTCTGTAATGCTCTGGTCATGGTCAGTATGTGAGAGCAAAGGTGTGGTGGATAGCAGTCTTCAAAACAATCATTTACCAACATTGATGTACAGGAAAAGAGAGAAAAAACGGCAAATGCAGAAGTAAAATAGAAACTAGAGGATGCCTATCTTACCACCAGAGTGGAAAAATAACACGTTGTTTCCCAGAAATTACGATTTGATGTCTGATGGAAACAGAAACATTTTCGGTAAACTCTCCAAACGTTGACAAATCAAAATATGCTACAAAATGTGAGCTATTTTTGTGTCTGTAAAATGAATTTATGTGAGAAATGTCGGTGGAAACGCTTTGTGCAACTATTGATAGAATAACCATCATATCGAAGTAAACTTGGAGTCACACGCTGGCATGTTGTGTGGTCCTCACACTATGACTCATCGGGAAAGCATATAGTTTATTA
This sequence comes from Oncorhynchus gorbuscha, assembly GCF_021184085.1. Taxonomy (NCBI): domain Eukaryota; kingdom Metazoa; phylum Chordata; class Actinopteri; order Salmoniformes; family Salmonidae; genus Oncorhynchus; species Oncorhynchus gorbuscha. The sequence goes on from NC_060173.1 coordinate 81,033,160, forward strand.
GGCTACAGCTTAAATAAATTATGCTTAACCTCACGGGGTTGAGCTTGATGCTCCTTTCTGAAGGTTTTATTCTGGTGTCATGATAATCGATGTTTGGCTGCAGTTTGACAAATAATTTTTTATCTTGCTCTTTTGTCCATAATAATAATCTCATCATACAGGCTATACTGTACGTGTGCCTTAAATCAATTTTCTCCAGCAGGTGGCGACTTTTCATTCTTTTCGCTCCCCAACTGGTGAGTTTTTGTGTGGAGGTCAATGGGAGTGTCAAATTTGGGTCACCAAAAAATGAATGGTTTATTTGCTAAGCGTGGCTTTTGAGTGAATATAACTTTCGTAATGATTTAAGTTGTAACGAGTGTACTGGTATAAGAAGTTCTGCCTCGTTGTCACTTGTTGCCACAAAATCATAAACCCTGCCTATTTCTCTTCTTAAAATGTGATTTTAAACCTAACCTTAACCACACTACTAAATGTATGCATAACCCTAGCATTAAATAACAACCAAAAGGCAAATGTTTGTTTAAATCACTGTGGCAGCTAGTGGGACTGTTGAGGTATGTGAACAACAGGCTATCTGCCCTCTCATTGGCTAGAATGGTCTCACCCGACTGCCTTCCATTAGTGAAGACATTTATTTTCATTGTTAGAGAGGCCAATAGAGTATCATATCATAGCTCATTTGTGCACTGACCCACTGGGCACACCACGTCATTTCAATATGGAGAATTGCGTAATATTTGGTCGAGACATTGATCAATGAGATTCCAACCTATTTTTACCGACTCAAAAATATAGCCAAAAGTTTGTTGAATTCCCAATGCGTCATCATTATGCTTTCAACCATCTAAAACAGTATCAAAGTTATTCCAAGTAGGGCCCAGTGTCTGCGGATAAATTCCAATTGAAAATCAATGTCTGATTTTTGGTTTGGATGTCACCTAAATGTGTTATCACTGAGCTTGTAACCATTTAAAAGCATACCAAAGTTCAAATGGGAATGCAACGTCATATTTTGTTTATTTGTACAACAATTTAATGTGTTATCACTGTTTGATACAAATCAAATCATACTTCATTTAAAATACATTTCGAATCACAACACACATTAAAACAATGATAAAATAACATAGAAAGCAAAACAATCAGTTATTAAAGTGGTGTCGGCCCCTCTAACCTGACATGGCGAGCTGTTCCACAATTGCAGTGCTTTAATAGAGAACACTCCCCCCGCCTTGGTTCACCATCTTGGAACCATAAGAAATCGGCTCTTAACCAACCATGCTATTTTGTTTGTTTTTTCGTATTGTTCCTAACTTGTTTTATACGGAATGTTGCTGCTACCATCTCTTATGACAGAAAAGAGCTTCTGTACATCAGAACTGCGATTGCTCACCTCAAACTGGATGAAGAGTTGTTCTTCAATGAGTCGGACAGGAGGGATATAATACAGACTCCCGCCCAGGCCAAGATCACCGTTATTCGCTAGAGAAGGAAACACAGATTTCGCTGAAAGGGATCAGGGTGCCTTGTGAGGATCGAGCGATGAGTGGCTAATCTGCCCATGCCTTCCGTCCTGCTAGCTAACGTTCAATCGCTGGAAAATAAATGGGACGAACTGAAAGCACGTTTATCGTACCAATGGGACATTAAAAACTGTAATATTTCATGTTTCACCGAGTCATGGCTGAATGATGACATTAAAAACATACAGCTCGCCGGTTATACACTATCTGCAGGACAGAAAAGCAGCCTCTGTTGTAAGACATGGGGCGGGGGCCTATGCATTTATGTAAACAACAGCTGGTGCACGATATCTAAGGAAGTCTCAAGGTTTTGCTCACCTAAGGTAGAGTATTTAATGATAAGATGTAGACACCACTATCTAGCTAGAGTGTTTTCATCTATATTTTTCATACCACCACAGACCGATGCTATCACTAAAACCGCAGTCAATGTATACCACCATAAGCAAACAGGAGAATGTTCATCCAGAGGTGGCGCTCCTAGTGACCGGGGACTTTAATGCAGGGAAACTTAAATCAGTTTTCCCTCATTTCTATCAGCATGTCAAATGTGCAAGCAGAGGGAAAAAATTCTAGACTACCTTTACTCCACACACAGAGCTCTCCCACGCCCTCCATTTGGCAAATCTGACCATAATTCTATCCTCCTGATTACTGCTTACAAGCAAAAATTAAAGCAGGAAGCACCAGTGACTCAGTCTGTAAAAAAGTGGTCAGATGTAGCAGATGCTAAACTACAGGACTGTTTTGCTAGCACAGAATGGAATATGTTCGGGGATTCTTCCGATGGCATTGAGGAGTAGACCACATCAGTCACTGGCTTTATCAATAAGTGCATTGAGGACGTCGTCCCCACAGTGACTGTATGTACAGTACATACCCCAACCAGAAGCAATGGGTTACAGGCAACATTTGCACTGAGCTAAAGGGTAAAGCTGGCGCTTTCAAGGAGCGGGACTCTATCCCGGAAGCTTATAAGAAATTCTGCTCTGCCCTCCGACAAACTATCAAACAGGCAAAGCATCAATACAGGGCTAAGATCGAAATGTACTACACCGGCTCCGACGCTCATCGGATGTGGCAGGGCCTGCAAAACATTAGACCGCAAAGGGAAGCACAGCCGTGAGCTGCCCAGTGACACGAGCCTACCATATGAGCTAAATAACTGCCATGCTCGCTTCGAGGCAAGTAACATTGAAACATGCATGAAAGCATCAGCTGTTCCGGACGTCTGTGTGAGCACGCTCTCCGCAGCCGATGTGATTTAGACTTAATAAAACATTTCAACATTCACAAGGCCGCAGAGAGATTACCAGGACGTGTACTCCGAGCATGCGCTGACCAACTGGCAAGTGTCTTCACTGACATTTTCAACCTGTCCCTGACTGAGTCTGTAATACCAACATGTTTCAAACAGACCACCATAGTCCCTGTGCCTAAGAACACTAAGATAACCTGCCTAAATGACTACCGACCCGTAGCACTCACGTCTGTAGCCATGAAGTGCTTTGAAAGGCTGGTCATGGCTCATATCAACACCATTATCCCAGAAACCCTAGACCCACTCCAATTTGCATAACGCACCAACAAATCCACAGACGATGCAATCTCTATTGTACTCCACACTGGCCTTTCACACCTGGACAAAAGGAACACCTATGTGAGAATGCTATTCATTGACTACAGCTCAGTGTTCAACACAATAGTGCCCTCAAAGCTCATCACTAAGTTAAGGACCCTGGGACTAAACACCTCCCTCTGCAACTGGATCCTGATGGGTCACCCCTAGATGGTAAGGGTAGGTAACAACACATCCACCACGATGATCCTCAACATGGGGGCCCCCTCAGAGGTGCGTGCTCAGTCCCCACCTGTACTCCCTGTTCACTCATGACTGCACGGCCAGGCACAACTCCAACACCATCATTAAATTTGCTGACGACACAGCAGTGGTCGGCCTGATCACCAACAACGATGAGACAGCCAATAAGGAGGCTGCATACATTCTCTCTCAATGTATGCAAGACAAAGGAGCTGATTGTGGACTATATGAAAAGGAAGGCCGAACAGGCCCCCATTAACGTCGACGGGGCTGAAGTGGAGCAGGTTGAGATTTTCAAGTTACTTGGTGTCCACATGACCAACAAACTATCATGGTACATACACTAAGACAGTTGTAAAGTGGTGTCACGTTCTGACCATAGTTCTTTTGTGTTTTCTTTGTTTTAGTGTTGGTCAGGACGTGAGCTGAGTGGGCATTCTATGTTGATGTCTAGTTTGTCTATTTCTATGTTTGGCTTGATATGGTTCTCAATCAGAGGCGGGTGTTAGTCATTGTCTCTGATTGGGAACCATATTTAGGTAGCCTGTTTTGTGTTGGGTTTTGTGGGTGGTTGTCTTCTGTCTTTGTGTCATTGCACCAGATAGGACTGTTTCGGTTTTTACATTTGTTGTTTTGTATTTTGTAGTGTTCTCGGTTATCGTCTATATTAAACATGTTGAACACTAACCACGCTGCATTTTGGTCCTCCTCTCCTTCAATGGAAGAAAACCGTTACAGAAAAAACCCACCAACCAAGGACCAAGCGGCGTGGTAACAGGCAGCAGCAGCAGGAGAGGCAGCGATGTTAGGACTCCTGGAAATGGGAGGACGTTTTGAACGGCAAGGGTTGCTACACATGGGAGGAGATCCTGGCTGGAAGGGATCGCCTCCCATGGGAACAGGTGGAGGCAGCTAGGAGAGCGGAGGCAGCCAGAGAGAGGAGCCAGCGATATGAGGGAACATGGCTGGCAAGGAAGCCCGAGAGGCAGCCCCAAAAGTTTCTTCAGGGGGGGCACACAGGGAGTGTGGCGAAGCCAGGTAGGAGACCTGCACCAACTTCATGTGCTTACCGGAGAGCGAGAGAGACCGGGCAGGCACCGTGTTATGCTGTGGAGTGCACGGTGTCCCCAGTGCGGGTGCATAGCCCGGTGCGGCACATACCAGCTCCTCGTATCGGCCGGGCTAGAGTGGGCATCGAGCCAGGTAGTGGGCATGAAGCCGGTTCTACGCATCTGGTCTCCAGTGCATCTCCTTGGACCGGCATACATGGCACCAGCCTTACGCATGGTGTCCCCAGTTCGCCAGAACAGGCCAGTGTGGGCTATTCCACCTCTCCGCACTGGCAGGGCGACCGGGAGCATTCAACTAGGTAAGGTTGGGCAGGCTCGGTGCTCAAGAGCTCCAGTGCGCCTGCACGGTGCGGTCTATCCAGTACCACCTCCACACTCCAGCCCTCCGGTGGCAGCCCCACGCTGCCAGGCTGTCTCTCCGTCTCATCCCTACGGGTGCTCCCGCCTGTCCAGAGCTGCTAGAGTCTCCCGCCTGTCCAGAGCTGCTAGAGTCTCCCGCCTGTCCAGAGCTGCTAGAGTCTCCCGCCTGTCCAGAGCTGCTAGAGTCTCCCGCCTGTCCAGAGCTGCTAGAGTCTCCCGCCTGTCCAGAGCTGCTAGAGTCTCCCGCCTGTCCAGAGCTGCTAGAGTCTCCCTCCTGTCCAGAGCTGCTAGAGTCTCCCGCCTGTCCAGAGCTGCGAGAGTTTCCATTCAGAGCCGCCATTCAGCTAGGATCCGTCAGAGCCGTCAGTCAGCCAGAAGCTGCCAGAGCCGTCGACCGGCCTGAGCCATCTCTCGGTCCTGAGCTACCCCTCGTTCCAGAGCTACCCCTCGTTCCAGAGCTACCCCTCGGTCCAGAGCTGCCCCTCAGTCCTGAGCTACCCCTCAGTCCGGAGCTGCCCCTCAGTCCGGAGGAGTTTGTTTATTCCAGTGGGGCCCTTTAGTAGGGTTGCCAATCCTAGGTCGGCGGCGAGGGTCGCCGTTCCTAGGAGGAGACTAAAGCGGACAAAGACTATGGTGGAGTGGGGTCCACGTCCTGCGCCAGAGCCGCCACCGCGGACAGATGCCCACCCAGACCCTCCACTATAGGTTCTGGTTTCCGGAGTCCGCACCTTGGGAGGGGGGGGGCGGGGTGGTACTGTCACGTTCTGACCATAGTTCTTTTGTGTTTTAGTGTTGGTCAGGACGTGAGCTGAGTGTGCATTCTATATTGTATGTCTAGTTTGTCTATATCTATGTTTGGCCTGATATGGTTCTCAATCAGAGGCAGGTGTTAGTCATTGTCTCTGATTGGGAACTATATTTAGGTAGCCTGTTTTGTGTTGGGTTTTGTGGGTGGTTGTCTTTGTGTCATTGCACCAGATGAGATAAGTTTCGGCTTTCACATTTGTTGTTTTGTATTTTGTAGTGTTCTCGGTTATTGTCTGTATTAAACATGTTGAACACTAACCACGCTGCATTTTGGTCCTCCTCTCCTTCAACGGAAGAAAACCGTTACAAGTGGGCACAATACTTCTAGCTACTGAAAATATTTGGAATGTGTCCCCAGATCCTTAAAGTTCTACAGCTGCACCATCGAGCGCATCCTGACGGGTTGCATCACCACCTGGTATGACAACTGCTCGGCATCTGACTGTAAGGCGCTACAAAGGGTAGTGTGTATGGCCCAGTACACCAGGGCCAAGCTTCCTGATATCCAGGTGATATACTAGGTGATGTTGGAGGAAGGCTAAAAAAAATGTCAAAGACTCCAGACACCCAAGTCATACACTGCTCTCTCTGCTACCACACGGCAAGTCCAGGACCAAAAGGGTACTTAACAGCTTCTACATCCAAGCCATAAGTGTGCTGAAAAATTAATCAAATGGCCACCCGGACAATTTACACCCGGACAATTTACATTTACAGCTACTCGCTGTTTATTATCTATGCATAGTCACTTTACATATTACCTCGACTAACCTGTACCCCTGCACACTGATTCGTTACCGGTGCTCTCTTTATATAGCCTCATTATTTTAATGTAATTTTCTTGTGTTACTTTATGATTTGATCTTTTTACTTTTAGTTTATTTAGTAAATATTTCCTTAACTCTATTTCTTGAACTGCATTGTTGGTTAAGGGCTCGTAAGTAAGCATTTCACCGTAAGGTTTACACATGTTGTATTCAGTGCATGTGACAAATAACATTTGATTTGATATTCCATTTTTGAGCTCTGTAAAATGTCAAAAACACTTTCAAATTTTGCTACATAAGACCAAATCGAGCCGGCCGGTCACAATTTCGTGCTTACTGAACGCTACCCGGCCACCCTGGTGATAGCGCCCCGGGGTCACCCAAAGCATGTGATGTTCACTGTACATGGAGGGTCCATGCATAATGGTTGCTTGATACATGTTTTCTGATACATGTTTTCTGAAAACTCCAAACATTGTATGGATTTGTCGATCCCACAATGTATTACGGTAATGAGAAGCTTAGGCCTATGTAATACGTTTCAGCTACATGGCCTTCATCAGGGAGTACAAAGAAGTTATACAATGTCCTCTTTTGAACAGCTTTTCCAATTAGACCTAATTTGAAGAGGGAGTGGTTGCAAAATTGATTGGACACACCTCGTAAGCAATACTAAACACATTAAAAAGCAAAATATTGTAGCTATGTTATCAAAACATTCAACTCCAAGCTAGAAGTATCAGAATGCCTAGAAAGGTAGTTCTAACCTTAAATATGACTGGGAGAAGTGTCAAGAATAATAAATCAATATATTCCATAGTACACTAGAACACAGCAAACATGAACAACAGTCTAAACATAGCTGAGGGCAATTGAGCAAAATGTCCACTAGATGACAGCAAATGGACCTATCACGACCCTACAGAAAGGGTGAGAAATCTGCCATTATTGAAATAGGTCTACTTAATGTTAGATCCCTCACTTCAAAGGCAGTTATAGTCAATTAACTAATAACTGATCATAATCTTGATGTGATTGGCCTGACTGAAACATGGCTTAAGGCGGTTTAATTTACTGTGTTAAATTGAGGCCTCACCTCCTGGTTACACTAGTGACCATATCCCCCGTGCATCCCCGCAAAGGGGGAGGTGTTGCTAATATTTACGATAGCAAATTTCAATTTACAATTTTTGTCTTTTGAGCTTCTAGTCATGAAATCTATGCAGCCTACCCAATCACTTTTTATAGCTACTGTTTACAGGCCTCCTGGGCCATATACAGCGTTCCTCACTGAACTCCCTGAATTCCTATCAGACCTTGTAGTCATAGCAGATCATTTTCTAATTTTTGGTGACTTTAATATTCACATGGAAAAGTCCACAGACCCACTCCTAAAGGCTTTCGGAGCCATCATCGACTCAATGGGTCTTGTCAAACAAGTCTCTGGACCTACTCACTGCCACAGTCATACTCTGGAGCTAGTTTTATCCCATGGAATAAATGTTGTAGATCTTAATGTTTTTCCTCATAACCCTGGAATATCGGACCACCATTTTATTACGTTTGCAATCGCAACAAATAATCTACTCAGACCCCAACCAAGGAGCATCAAAAGTCGTGCTATAAATTCTCAGACAACCCAAAGATTCCTTGATGCCCTTCCAGACTCCCTCTGCCTAACCAATGACGGCAGAGGACAAAATTCAGTTAACCACCTAAATGAGGAACTCAATTTAACCTTGTGCAATACCCTAAATGCAGTTTCACCCCTAAAAACATTTGTCATAAGAAACTAGCTCCCTGGTATACAGAAAATACCCGAGCTCTGAAGCAAGCTTCCAGAAAATTGGAACTGAAATGGCGCCACACCAAACTGGAAGTCTTCCGACTAGCTTGGAAAGACAGTACAGTGCAGTATCGAAGAGCTCTCACTGCTGCTCGATCATCCTATTTTTTTTTCAACTTAATTGAGGAAAATAAAAACAATCCGACATTTATTTGTGATACTCTCGCAAAGCTAACTAAAAAACAGCATTCCCCAAGAGAGGATGGCTTTCACTTCAGCAGTAATACATTCAGGAACTTCTTTGAGGAAAAGATCATGATCATTAGAAAGCAAATTACGGACTCCTCTTTAAATCTGCGTATTCCTCCAAAGCGAGTCTGCACAACTCTGCCAGGACCTAGGATCAAGGGAGACACTCAAGTGTTTTAGCACTATATCTCTTGACACAATGATGAAAATAATCATGGCCTCTAAACCTTCAACCTGCATACTGGACCCTACTCTGACTAAACTACTGAAAGAGCTGCTTCCTGTGCTTGGCCCTCCTATGTTGAACATAATAAATGGCTCTCTATCCACCGGATGTGTACCAAACTCACTAAAAGTGACAGTAATAAAGCCACTCTTGAAAAAGCCAAACCTTGACCCAAATCTTCCATTCCTCTCTAACATTTTTGAAAAAGCTATTGCGCAGCAACTCACTGCCTTCCTGAAGACAAACAATGTATACGGAATGCTTCAGTCTGGTTTTAGACCCCATCATAGCACTGAGACTGCACTTGTGAAGGTGGTAAATGACCTTTTAATGGTGTCAGACCGAGGCTCTGCATCCGTCCTTGTGCTCCTAGACCTTAGTGCTGCTTTTGATACCATCGATCACCACATTCTTTTGGAGAGATTGGAAACCCAAATTGGTCTACACGGACAAGTTCTGGCCTGGTTAAGATCTAATCTGTTGGAAAGATATCAATTTGTCTCTGTGAATGGTTTGTCCTCTGACAAATCAACTGTACATTTCGGTGTTCCTCAACTTTCACTGCTATGCGGATGACACACAGCTGTACATTTCAATGAAACATGGTGAAGCCCCAAAATTGCCCTCGCTAGAAGCCTGTGTTTCAGATATTAGGAAGTGGATGGCTGCAAACGTTTTACTTTTTAACTAGGACAATACAGAGATGCTTGTTCTATGTCCCAAGAAACAAAGAGATCTTTTAGGGAAGGGAAGTGCGGGAGCAGACGTGACACCTTATACCTGCATCTTTCAGGACCTTTTACGAGGGTATGTTTGGCAGCATGAATGAAGGATGCTTTGTTGTGAAATAGGAAGCTGATTCTAGATTTAATTTTGGATTGGAAATGCTTAATGTTTACAGTCTAACCTTATAAAACTGACTATTTTCTGACTTTTTTCTATATATTTCAATATTTATCCATGCTTTTGTTACTTCTAGGTTAGACTACTGCAATGCTCCACTTTCCGGCTACCCGGATAAAGACCTAAATCAACTACAGTTACCACTAAATACGGATGCTAGAATCCTGACTAGAACCAAAATAATGTATCATATTACTCAAGTGCTAGCCTCCCTACACTGGCATTCTGTTAAGGCAAGGGCTGCTTTCAAGGTTTTACTGCTAACCTACAAAGCATTATATGGGCTTGCTCCTACCTATCTTTCCGATTTGGTCCTGCCGTACATACCTACACGTACTCTACTGTCACAAGACGCAGGCCACCTAATTGTCCCTAGAATTTCGAAGCAAACAGCTGGAGGCTTACTGGTGCTCTTCCATCCATGCCGTCCCTAGGAGGGGTGCGTCACTTGAGTGGGTTGAGCCGCTGACGAGGTCTTCCTGTCTGGGTTGCCCCCCCCCCCCCCCCTTGGGTTGTGTCGTGGTGGAGATCTTTGTGGGCTATACCTGGCCTTGTCTCAGGATGGTAAGTTGGTGGTTGAAGATATCCCTCTAGTGGTGTGGGGGCTGTGCTTTGGCAAAGTGGGTGGGGTTATATCCTGCCTGTTTGCCCCTGTCCTGGGGTATCATCGGATGGGGCCACAGTGTCTCCTGACCCCTCCAGTCTCAGCCTCCAGTATTTATGCTGCAGTAGTTTGTGTCGGGGGGGGCTAGGGTCAGTCTGTTATATCTGAAGTATTTCTCCTGTCTTATCCGGTGTCCTGTGTGAATTTAAGAATGCTCTCTCTAATTCTCTCTTTCTTTCTCTCTCTCAGAGGACCTGAGCTTCAGGACGACCTGGCATGATGAGTAATCCCTCTCACCCCCCCCCCCCCCCCCCTTTAAGATTTAGATGCACTATTGTAAAGTGACTGTTCCACTGGATGTCATAAGGTGAATGCACCAATTTGTAAGTCGCTCTGGATAAGAGCGTCTGCTAAATGACTTAAAGGTAATGTAAATGACTCCTTGCTGTCCCCAGTCCACCTGGCCGTGCTGCTGCTCCAGTTTCAACTGTTCTGCCTGCGGCTATGGAACCCTGACCTGTTCACCAGACGTGCTACCTGTCCCAGACCTGCTGTTTTCAACTCTCTAGAAACAGCAGGAGTGGTCGAGATACTCTTAATGATCGGCTATGAAAAGCCAACTGACATTACTCCTGAGGTGCTGACTTGTTGCACCCTCGACAACTACTGTGATTATTATTATTTGACCATGCTGGTCATTTATGAACATTTGAACATCTTGGCCATGTTCTGTTATAATCTCTACCCGGCACAGCCAGAAGAGGACTGGTCACCCCTCATAGCCTGGTTCCTCTCTAGGTTTCTTCCTAGGTTTTGGCCTTTCTAGGGAGTTTTTCCTAGCCACTGTGCTTCTACACCTGCATTGCTTGCTGTTTGGGGTTTTAGGCTGGGCTTCTGTACAGCACTTTGATATATCAGTTGATGTAAGAAGGGCTTTATAATTACATTTGATTTTGATATGATTGATATCTTAATTTAAACCAGGGTACTTAGTGGCCTGTAGTTTGTAAATCCCCAACCTTTCCCTTTGGTTTCACTGTTCAAGATGGTCCCCTTTTGTAATTGAGGCCGGAACATGATCAATACCCATAGCTTGTAGGGAGGCAGGGTTGCCATGGTGTAAGGACTTGTAGTGCCTTGCCATGGGGTAGTCTTCATTGCCTACCTGTATGGCGTACTTGTGTTCCGCTAAGTGGTCTTGAAGGTGTGTCTTTGTGCATCCAATGTAGAACACCTTGCACTATGGACATTCCAATCTATAGATGACATGAGTGGTTTTGCAGTTAATTAAATGCTTGACGTAATACTCCATTATAGAAGCTGTGTCAACAAAATACTTTTTCTGTGCAATATTCTGCAATGGTTGCACTGGCTACATTTAAAAGAGCCCTATGTTTGTGGTCAAGCCAAGTTTTTTGAGAGTCACCAGGAAGATAGCTGTGGACTAATTTGTCATTTAGGGTAGGACATCTCTTAAAGCTTATGACTGGTGGCTCAGGGAAGACATGGCTAAGTAGCATATAACTTTGATTGATTCCCCAATTATTAATGATTATTTTAATGTTCTCTGCTTCAGTGCTGTATTTTATAACAAAATACACTCTCTCTGATGTATCACGAGGCACTTCCCTTCTCAACAAGTTCTCTCAGTTTTCCAGCCCTTATGTCACATGTATCGACGCTGGAGAGACGAAGCAGGTACGGGGAGTAACATTTAATAAATACAGACATAGAACGAGACAGGAACAGCGTCAGCAAACAGAAACTAATGACAAAAAAACAATTACAATGCAGCAGCGAGGAACAGAGCAAGGGAACAGACAAATATAGGGGAGGAAAAGAACATGTGATAAGTGAGTCCAGGTGAGTGCAATAACGCTGATGTGAGTGACGAGGGGGGGCAGGTGTGAGTGATGGATTGCAGGAGCGTGTGATGCAGGGTAATCTGGCGCCCTCAAGTGCCAGGGGAAGGGAAGAGCGGGAGCAGACGTGACACCTTATACCTGCATCTTTCAGGACCTTTTACGGGGGTATGTTTGGCAGCATGAGTGAAGGATGCTTTGTTGTGAAATAGGAAGCTGATTCTAGATTTCATTTTGGATTGGAAATGCTTAATGTTTACAGTCTAACCTTGTAAAACTGACTATTTTCAGACTTTTTTGTATATATTTCAATATATTTCAATCTCTTTTTCCATTTTTAAATTAAATATACCTTCCGGCAACTCGTCTCGATCCGCTATTTTTAGACCTTTTAGTTAGAACCCCCATCAGAAGCTAGCCATCCGATGCTAACCAGCTAATTGGCTAATTAGTCATTGTTAGCCACTGCTAGTTGCTTTTTACCTCTAGCTCAGACACCAGACGATTTTACCCTGGATAATACCCGCCAGTCTGCACAACGCCAGTCTGCACAGCTCGATATCGACCCTGAGCATATCGGGACTGCTTTTCTCCACCATTACTCCAGATTCCTCCATTACTGGACCATTATTCCCAATCCTCGCAGCTAGCTGCTACTGAGTGGCCCAGTCCCGAAGCTAACCTTTGAAACAGGCCCATCTCCCGGCCTGCTCAGTGGACCATATGATGACGTGGCTACACAGCTGATGCCCCCCGGACTCTTCACTAACTTGACTAGAAGCCACTACATCGCCGGATTTCTGCCGTAAGCTCTGGACCTTTGCATCGGATCATCACAACTAGCTAACTGCTACCGAGTGGCCATAGTGGCTAACGCCCTTGTCCCGAAGCTAGCACCAGTTAGCCTTGAGCCTGGTGCATCGCCAGCAAATTATATTACTCCAGCTACATTACCTCTTTTGCCAATTTGGCCTGGACCCTTTGTCGACATGGAGACCCGAAAATCCATAAAGACTGATCTGCCGACGTAATTCAATCCAATGTGCCCTCAACCGGCCTTTGTCAAACACCTATGAAGATACTTCTGCTAGGCCCGGCCTGCTAACTTTATGAACGCCTTTGTCTCCCGCTTGCTAGAGTGTAACAAATTCCCTGTTTCATCTATTGCTATTCACTGGACCCTATGATCACCTGGCTACATAGCTGATGCCTGCTGGACTGTTCATTAATCACGGTACTCCATTTAGTTTGTTTTGTTTATCTGTCACCAAAGCCCCATATACCACCCACCACTGAGACCTGTATGCTCTTGTCGGCTGGCCCTCGCTACATATTCATCGCCAGACCCACTGGCTCCAGGTCGTCTGTAAGTCTTTGCTAGGTAAAGCTCCGCCTTATCTCAGCTCACTGGTCACCATAACAACACCCACCCGTAGCAAGCGCTCCAGCAGGTATATCTCACTGGTCATCCCAAAAGCTTGCACCCACTTTGGCCGCCTTTCCTTCCAGTTCTCTGGTGCCAATGATTGGAACGAATTGCAAAAATTGCTGAAGTTGGAGACGTATATCTCCCTCACTAACTTTAAGCATCAGCTATCGAAATATCCAACTTGACATAACTGTGGGAAGCGTTGGAGTCAAAATGGGCCAGCATCCCTGTGGAACGCTTTTGACACCTTGTAGAGTTTGATACTCATCAGGGATCTCAAACACAGGACACAGAGGCTTACTGTGTTTCAAGTCAGGGTTTTTAAAGAAACCAACAGTGCCTTTGCCAACGTGTAACAACTTCCATATCCCTCGAGTAGAACAGTGGCATCCAGTCTATAACCTAACAGTTTAGCCCCATACTAGCAGGTGGTGGCCAAGCCTTTGCACGTAACATACTGAACTCAATGGTGTATGAGAACACAAGCTTTGCCTTATCATCTTGAATGAGATAGAAAGAAAGAATCCCAGGTTCATAGTCTAAATTAACACCAATGTCACCAATGAAGTTTTTCCTACTCATAGTGTTTTTGACCACATTATTGCTGTCAATTGTATCTAACCCAATCTGATAATCATTAACCCACAGACCACATTTTGGCACTCTATTACTTTGAATACGCTTAGCATTTTAGCAGCCCGTTCTCTAGTTTTTTGGTACATCCTTCCTATCTTATATGCATCATGTTCTTTTTCTTGTCTGACGATCCAGAAGTAGCGCCCACTGCTGAAGCTTTGTGTGCCCCCTCGCCATCGTCCTCCATGGTTTGGTCAGAGACTTGAGGTCTGGTCTGTACTGGTTACATTGATACAACGCTTTGACTTGGGTCCGATCTAGAAATACCCACACCTTTTCACCAGCTGTATCTGCATCAAAGTTGATCCTAACACGTTTTTTTTTTAAATTGGGGGGGGGGGGTTTATGATCCAAAAAGTGACCGCCATTTGACAACACCCATCGGTCAACTCTCACACAAAGTTAAGGGATCCTGAACACAGTAAATATGCATATTTGTTTACGTTTTAGACATATACATATGTACATTTTATTTACAGATTCTGAATTAGCACTCGACACTTACATTTTTCTAATTTCTTTAGCAAATAACGTGTCTTTGTAGGATCTATCGTCAAAGCATTCCCAGATAAGGGACCTTTTCCTGTGGATTTAATAGGGTTGAACAGTACTCTTACTGTAAATGCCATTGCTGAACCACGTTATTACAAAATAATCTTATTAACTACCCATATCAAAAATATTATAGTATACTATCGTCTAAATACTGTAGTATTACTATATTTATATACTATAGTATTTATTGGTGTTTTTTCAGACATGACTGTAGCATACTATAGTATTCACTGTAGTGTTTTTGTGGCTTTTACTGCAGTATACGTTCTATTTAAAATGTAATTCCAAATTCAATTATGGAACTCAAGCAGGTAGTGGACCATTTATTTGGTATTCATTTGAAATTGCAGCAATCTTAAAAAATATTCATTCGAATTGAATTGGAATTTACACTGAATTGAAATTGCAAAATCATATCATCACGGGAATGGAATTGAATTGGAATTTAGACTGTCTGAATTGGAAATAATGAATCGTGCAAATCCCAGTAAGGATGCCTTTTAAATGGAGGCAAAATGCTAATTACACGGAGTATAAATTACTCATTTAATCTGTATTGATTTATAATTCTACAACATAGGCCATTAAGCAGACAGTCATGCATGCATACCGGTGGCGGTCAGTGCCGTTGAACCTTTTTACAAGAAGACACCTTTAACATGGCAGATATAGAGTTGAAATGTTTTCAATTTTGAGTTTGCATCTCAATATGACACTTTAACATACATCACAGAAAACTGAAATATAACAACACTGAATATTTAGAGATGCTCAGTTGGTCAGCATTCCCCTTGAGTGATTCCCAACATAAAAGGCCCCAGCTCACTCAACGCCCCCTCTTCAACAGCCATTAGCCCAGAAGCAGAGATGAGGATCTCGGTTCACTCGACTGACCAATCAGCAGTGAGGAGGCTTAGCACTTAACACATCAACCTACACCGAGTGTACAAAACATTAAGAACACCTGCTCTTTCCCTGACATACTGCATATAACCAACAACAAGTTCATCACTCCATCTAGACAAGAGGTGTTAATGCACAGGCAAATCCATTCTCCAAAAACAAATCAAATCTATTTACTGGTAGCAGTTCTAAAGACAGGCCCACAGCCCATTTGTTCCATCTTTACTCAAACATACACTTAACAAATACAGGACACAAGACAGGCAAGGGGAATACAGATAGCCTGGGTACATGTCACAGTAAAGGGGCTGTGTAGATACCTCTGGATGTTTTTATAGGCATGCAAATGTAAGCGCTGGTCAAGAACACAGCTGCGATGAGTAGTAGTACTTATTGAGATCATTTAAAGTAGCCACCCTTTGCCTTGATGACAGCTTTGCATACTCTTGGCATTCTCTCAACCAGCTTCATGAGGAATGCTTTTCCAGCAGTCTTGAAGGAGTTCCCACATACAGTGGGGAGAACAAGTATTGGATACACTGCCGATTTTGCAGGTTTTCCTACTTATAAAGTATGTAGATGCCTGTAACTCAACTGTGAGAGACGGAATCTAAAAGAAAAATCCAGAAAATCACATTGTATGATTTTTAAGTAATTCATTAGCATTTTATTGCATGACATAAGTATTTGATACATCAGAAAAGTATAACTTTTGGTACAGAAACCTTTGTTTGCAATTACAGAGATCATATGTTTCCTGTAGTTCTTGACCAGGTTTGCACACACTGCAGCAGGGATTTTGGCCCACTCCTCCATACAGACCTTCTCCAGATCCTTCAGGTTTCGGGGCTGTCGCTGGGCAATACGGACTTTCAGCTCCCTCCAAAGATGTTCTATTGGGTTCACGTCTGGAGACTGGCTAGGCCACCTCCACTCCGCTGATCCTCAACACTGGGGCCCCACAAGGGTGCGTGCTCAGCCCCCTCGAGTACTCCTTGTTCACCAATGACTGTGTGGCCAAGCACGCCTCCAACTGAATCATCAAGTTTGCAGACGACACAACAGTGGTAGACTTGATAACCAATGATGACGTGACAGCCTACAGGGAGGAGGTGAGGGCTCTGGGAGTGTGGTGCCTGGAAAACAACCTCTCACTCAATGTCAACAAAACAAAGGAGATGATTGTGGACTTTAGGAAACAGCAGGGTGCAGCCCCCTATCTACATCGACGGGACCGCAGTGGAGAAGGTGGAAAGCTTCAAGTTCCTTGGCGTACACATCACTAACAAACTGAAATGGATCCCCCACACAGTGTGGTGAAGAAAGCGCAACACAGCCTTTTCAACCACAAAGAAATTAGAAATTTGTCTTGTCACCTAAAACCCTTACAAACTTTTACTTTTTCCTGCTATTCATTGGAGAAGGTGTGAGGTTCAAGTCTTGGTTTAAGGATTTAAAAAATATGTCTGAAAGGGTCTCTTTTCCATGCTTAAAAGGATAAACATTCACATGTAAAACCATTAGCCAAAAAAGTTTGAATACATTGGCCACAATGTCATTCCAGGATGACTTCTACTGGGAACTCGGAACTGGGCATTCTCTGACTTCAATGCTTTCAAGACAACTGAGAACTCAGGGAAAATAAACTTGTTTTGAAAGGACATCCAACTCGGAATTCTAATTTAGCTTCAACTTATCGACCTGAAGATCACTGACGTCATGATTCGACCTTGTTTTTTTTAAAGTTTCCAGTTGTCTAGAAAGCACCATAAATCCAGAGAATGCCAGACGTTGATGACAGAGTTTGATGACAAAAACTTTGCCAAAAATAATTAACGCCACGCCACCTTCCTGTTCAAGTGAGCTTAGTAAAATGGTGAGTCCAAAAATAGTCCAGGGAGATATGTATACTGTAGCGAAGAATGTAATACTAAGTGTATGTTGGTAATAGCACGTGTCTAACCCTATGAATTTGGTCGCTCTCCCTATCAGAACTTAGCCTACAATTCTGACTTGGTGGTGCACATGTGGCCTACAGCCAGTTTTAGAGAAATGTCATCATAAAATATTTTCAAAGCTTTCATTGTCTGTTTATTTGTACCCGTTAATCATTCTACGGTTCTGACTTGGTGTGTAGGGAGGATACTGTAAGAACGGCCCATGTTCTGAATTCAGTTGCTGTCCATTTAAAAAATGATGAACAAATAGGGACATTGTCCATTTTAGCTTGCTCATTATCTTAATTGAAATTACGGCTTGTCTGTTATCCACTCATTGTGCTTACGTTGTGTATTATAATTAGCTCATTTGCTGTCTTCCATGAGGGGATACTATAATGTTGTTTACCAGGCAATGTTCCGTAATAGGCTACTGAACTGCTGAGTAAATACACCCTGTTGAATCCTACCTATTTTTTACTCATATCACTGCACATACAAGACGACCAATGACACAATATTGCTGCCGTAACTGTCTTTGATGATGAGGATATTGCTCTTTAGTGTTTTACAGAAAAAACAATAACAAATAAAATATCCAACCAGCAACAAATCTATCAAGATGAATCTTTTATTGGTTAAAAGCTCAATGAGGTAAAAAAATATAAAAAAACATAACATGCAATCTTACTGTTGAAACACAAAGAACCTCTTGATAGTAGTATTGTACAACATTTCAAAATGTCTCGTTTCAGATCATTGCCATTTATTAAGTTTCAAGTCATATCAGATTCTGTGTAGCTGCCAATCAATGAACATTTCTGGCATAACTAAAATTAACCACTGTACAGAAAGCTAAGTAAAAAACACAAGAATAGCCCCATTAATACAATACAATAATATTTGAAGCATATGAATAGGAATGTAACAGAGAACATGAAGAACATTTTCAGTCCTTCATTGTCATGGATCATAAAAATAATAAAGAGCGATTAAACCAAGGTAAACCAACTGACATAATTGCACTTTTTTTTGTCAACCAGGCTTAATACTGGAATTGTAAAACCCAAAGCAGATGTGCTTAAGACAAACCCTGCCTATGTTCCTCCCTACAGCATCAGAATGGCACAGTGGCACAGTGATTCTTAACCAGAGGCATTGGGACTGCACTGAGCTTTCAAGGGGTCCCTGAAAAAACGGAGGAAACTAACAAATGAAAATGACAGCATAAATGAATAGAACACTGCAATAATGTTGACAGTCCTATTTGGGTGTTGGTGAATATTAAAGTGTTGTGTTGTGTTCATCACTAATTGTCTAGTATAGAAGCCATGATTCCTATCGTTTGGACAGTCTATTTTGTTTATATGTTTTTGATCGGAAAATACTAGGTGATTTGGTGATTCTATTTCCATTGTATTTTGAGTTGCTACTTGTTGAGATAAACGTCAGCTTCAACTGAGATCAAGTGTTTTTTTTGTGTTTTTTTTTAACAGAACATGAGGTATATACAGTTGAAGTCGAAAGTTTACATACACCTTAACCTGAGTTTAAATGTATTTGGCTTTCACAATTCCTGACCTTTAATCCTAGTAAAAAGTCCCTGTCTTAG
Source organism: Oncorhynchus gorbuscha (assembly GCF_021184085.1). Classification (NCBI taxonomy): domain Eukaryota; kingdom Metazoa; phylum Chordata; class Actinopteri; order Salmoniformes; family Salmonidae; genus Oncorhynchus; species Oncorhynchus gorbuscha. The sequence continues at coordinate 81,052,214 of NC_060173.1, forward strand.
GTCAGTTAGGATCACCACTTTATTTTAAGAATGTGAAATGTCAGAATAATAGTAGAGAGAATGACTTATTTAAACTTTTATTTCTTTCATCACATTCCCAGTGGGTCAGAAGTTTACACACACTCAATTAGTTTTTGGTAGCATTGCCTTAAAATTGTTGAACTTGGGTCAAACCTTTTGGGTAGCCTTCCACAAGCTTCCCACAATAAGAATGTTGGCCCATTCCTCCTGACAGAGCTGGTGTCACGACTTCCGCCGAAGTTGGTCCCTCTCCTTGTTCCTTCGGCGGTCGACGTCACCGGTTTTCTAGTCACCACCGATCCAGTTTCATTTTTTATTTGTTTTTTATTCATTATACACACCTGGTTTCCATTCCATAATCATTGTTCCCTATTTAACCCTCTGGTTACCACCTTGGTTTTGTGTGTGTTTGTTATTGTCAAGTTGTCTCGATTTGTGACCTGGATTATTTGTCTCCTGTATGGAATATTGTTTTTGAGTAAAGTAACGGTTATTAGTCATTTCTGTGTCCTGCGCCTAACTCCGCCTTCCCCGTATCACATAGGAAATTTGACAGCTGGTGTAACAGTCAGGTTTGTAGGCCTCCTTGCTCGCACACACTTTTTCAGTTCTGCCCACAAATCTTCTATAGGATTGAGGTCAGGGCTTTATGATGGCCACTCCAATATACCTTAACTTTGTTGTACTTAAGCCATTTTGCCACAACTTTGGAAGTATGCTTGGGGTCATTGTCCATTTGGAAGACCCATTTGCGACCAAGCTTTATCTTCCTGATTGATGTCTTGGGATGTTTCTTCAATATATCCACATAATTTTCCTACCTCATGATGCCATCTATTTTGTGAAGTGCACCAGTCCCTCTTGCAGCAAAGCACCCCCACAACATGATGCTGCCACCCCCGTGCTTAACGGTTGAGATGGTATTCTTCGGCTTGCAAGCCTCCCCCTTTTTCCTCCAAACATAATGATGGTCATATGGCCAAACAGTTCTATTTTTATTTCTCCAAAAAGTACGATCTTTGTCCCCATGTGCAGTTGCAAACCGTAGTCTGGCTTCTTTATAGCGGAGCAGTGACTTCTTCCTTGCTGAGTGGCCTTTCAGGTTATGTCGATATAGGACTCGATCTAAAGTGGATATAGATACTTTTGTACCTGTTTCCTCCAGCATCTTCACAAGGTCATTTGCTTTTGTTCTGGGATTGATTTGCACTTTTCACACCAAAGTACGTTCATCTCTAGGAGACAGAACGTGTCTCCTTCCTGAGCGGTATGACGGCTGTGTGGTCCCATGGTGTTTATACTTGCGTACTATTGTTTGTACAGATGAACGTGGTACCTTCAGGCATTTGGTTATTGCTCCCAATGATGAACCAGACTTGTGAAGGTCTACAATTCTTTTTCTGAGGTCTTGGCTGATTTCTTTTGATTTTCTCATGATGTCAGGCAAAGAGGCACTGAGTTTGAAGGCAGGCCTTGAAATACATCCACAGGTACACCTCCAATTGACTCAAATTATGTCAATTAGCCTCTAAAGCCAAGACGTAATTATCTGGAATTGTCCAAGCTGTTTAAAGGCACAGTCAACTTTGTATATGTAAACTTCTGACCCACTGGAATTGTGATACAGTGAATTGTAAGTGAAATAATCTGCCTGTAAGCAATTGTTGGAAAAACGACTTGTGTCATGCGCAAAGTAGATGTCCTAACTGACTTGCCAAAACTACAGTTTGTTAACAAGACATTTGTGGAGTGGTTGAAAAACAAGTCTTAATGACTCCAACCTAAGTGTATGTAAACTTTCGACTTCAACTGTACTAACAAATAATCAATCAAAATTGAGGTGAGGTATTTTAGTAGCTAGAGAACCCTATTCTTGAGTGACCTTGTTCCTAACAGCACTATGACACTGTGTTCAGTCACATCCTGGGATCAAAATGTATTAAAGGTCTAAGTGCCAAATGGTAACAATGATAAAAAAACATTCTATAGATCAATATTTTATCAACATTACCAGTTTAACACTTTGTAGTAAGCACACGTTGGAGTAGGCTATGTCGTAGTGGGCTCATCTCCTGTGTATCGGCCGCCATTCCGTTGCATGCTCTGTGACAAAGAGAGAGATGCTTAATGGCAGCATAGTCATTCAGGAGATTCCGCTGTGACATGAAACTCAACAGTGATGAAAGATAAAAATTGCATGACTCACTTTTCCAGCAAACTAACACCAGTGCAGACCCAATCACGGCAACAGCCAGAACACCAATCCCTGCTTTTATACCGATCGAGAGGCCCTCCTGCTCCCCGCCTGTAGGGAGAGGATAAAGAGAAGTGTGGACATCAACAGAGTTTCCTGTCATGTAATGCACATTTTGGTTTCCCTAATATTTCCTATCCTTCCAACCAACTAGGGTCATTGGCACATAGGCAGTCATTTAAGGGTAAAATCACAGCCAGATAGATTTAAGTGTCAGCTGTTTAGTGCTTTACTATAACCAGAGCTAATCTCCGGTAATCTATTTGTAATTGACCAGCCGTTGACATGTTTTCCTGTCATAATACTTTAGGCTACTCACCTGTTGATCTTGTGGTGTTCAAGGTCTCTTTCAGAGACGGGTTGAAGATGGCGCATGTCACAGTCTGATTCTCTGTGATGTTCACCGTGCTGGAAATGTTCCATGTTCCACTTCCTGCATCCTGAACAATCTGAGGAACCTCGGGGACTAGTAAGCCGTTCTGATTGGTCCAGGTCAGTCTAGGTTTAGGGTAGCCTCCCTGAGAAGTGCATTCTGCCTTCCATTCTTCATAGTTCACTGTCACAATGGGTTTATGGTAGCTTTCTGCAGAGCATACCATGACAAAGATAAAGCACTTAGACAAAGTCACAATAGTGGAAATCATACATGATAGGTACAGTTATTCCTGTTTTATAGGTATTTGGTGCGTAATGGCAATGGGCGTTGTCTCGTACACACAATTTAATATTGATAAGCGTGCCTTTGACTACTGGCATTCTTTGTATGTAAAACTGTCTTACTTGCTACTTTCACAGTGGTCAAGCACGTCTCTTTGTTTTGGTTAAGTGTGTTGTAATCTCCATCCTCTTGATGATAAAAGAGGAAAAAGGTTGCGAGGTCATCTTCAACCCTTAAATCTTTGAGCAAGAGGGAGAAATTCCCAGAAGAAAGCTGGTCCTTGAAGATTTGCGTCCTGTTTTTATAGACTGGAAATTGGGGGTCGTTGTTCTCTTCTCCGTTGTGTAAGGCATGGACCACTTGCTCCTCCTTCTGGTGCTTGAGTCTTGCTGTCCAGTAGAGTGTGAGTCTTGCTGGGACAACTGGTGCAGATGAATTCAGCCTGCAAGGCAACATGATGGACTTTCCAAGAATCTCAATGATGGGATGGCTCGACATCTGAGATGAGTCCACAACTGTTTAAGAAAAAAACTGTTTGTTACAGGAAAGCACACACTTCATATGACAACATAAGACAGTTGTACCAATCTCTTTAAGATACTGTATGTTAATCATATTCTTCAAATAAAGGGGTATGTTACCTTAGTAGGGCCTATATACACTAAATGGCCAAAAGTATATGGACATGCCTTCAAATCAGTGAATTCGGCTATTTCGGCCACACCCGTTGCTGACAGGTGTATAAAATTGAGCACACAGCAATTCAATCTCCATAGACAAACATTGGCAGTAGAATGGCCCGTACTGAAGAGCTCAGTGACATTCAACGTGGCACTGTCATAGGATGCCACCTTTCCAACAAGTCAGTTTGTCAAATTTCTGCCTTACTAGAGCTGCCCCTGTCAACTGTAAGTACTGTTATTGTAAAGTGGAAACGTCTAGCAGCAACAACATCTGAGCTGCGAAGTGGTAGGCCACACAAGCTCACTGAACAGGACCGCCAGTGTGAATCATCTGTCCTCAATTGCAACACTCACTACCGAGTTCCAAACTGCCTCTGTAAGCAAACTCAGCACGATAACTGTTCGTCGGGAGCTTAATGAAATGGGTTTGCATGGCCCAGCAGCATCACACAAGCCTAAGATCACCATGTGCAATGCCAAGCGTTGGCTGGAGGGGTGTAAAGCTCGCCACCTTTGGACTCTGGAGCACTGGAAACACATTCTCTGGAGTGATGAATCACACTTCACCATCTGGCAGTCCGACAGACAAATCTAGGTTTGGTGGATGCCAGGAGAACGCTATATGCCCCAATGCATAGTGCCAACTGTAAAGTTTGAAGGAGGAATAGTGGTCTGGGGCTGTTTTTCATGGTTCGGGCTAGGCCCCTTAGTTCCAGTGAAGGGAAATATTAACACTACAGCATACAATGACATTCTAGATGATTCAGTGCTTCCAGCTTTGCGGCAACAGTTTGGGGAAGGCCCTTTCCAGTTTCAGCATGACAATGCACCCATGCACAAAACGAGGTCCATACTACAATTGTTTGTTGAGATTGGTGTGGAAGAACTTAACTGGCCTGCACAGAGCCCTGAGCTCAACACCATCGAGCACCTTTGGAATGAATTGGAAAGCCTACTGTGGGCCAGGCCTAATCGCCCAACTTCAGTGTCCGACCTCACTAATGCTCTGGTGGTTGAATGGAAGTAAGTGCATCAAAGCTGGAACCGAGAGACAGCTTCTATCTCAAGGCCATCAGACTGTTAAACAGCCATCACTAACATAGAGAGGCTGCTGCCAACATACAGACTCAAATCTCTGGCCACTTAAATAAATTGACTTAATAAAGTTATCACTAGTCACTTTAAATAACGCCACTTTAATAATGTTTACATTTCCTACATTACTCATCTCATATGTATATACTGTATTCTATACCATCTACTGCATCTTGCCTATGCCGTACGGCCATCGCTCATCCATATATTTATATGTACATATTCTTATTCATCCCTTTACATTTGTGTGTATTAGGCAGTTGTTGTGAATTTGATAGTGTTTTTGTTAGATATTACTGCACAGTCGGAACTGGAAGCACAAGCATTTTGCTACACTCGCATTAACATCTGCTAGCAACGTGTATGTGACCAATAACGATTTGATTTGAATTCCCTGCAGCAATGTTCTAACATCTAGTGAAAAGCCTCCCCAGAAGAGTGGAGTCTGTTATAGCAGCAAAGGGGGGGGATCAACTCCATATTAATGCCCATGATTTTGGAATGAGATGTTCGACGAGCAGGTGTCCATATACTTTTGGTCAGGTGTATTATTTGTTGAACATTTTACAGGCTGTGGCTTTTATACTGCTACAGTAGCCTTCAGTTTGCACCATGCATTGGGAAAGAAGAGTATAGTCAAGTCACTACTGTGCAGCTCATACTATCTCTGTTTGAAGTTTGAAAATCACCCCCCCCCACTACTTTGTGTACTGTCTGATGTTTTGTTTCAATAGCAGACCGTAACCAAGTCTTTGCTCTGCATGCTCATTCAAAAAACAATAAAGAGAAACCCTAGCAAAAGATCCTGACCTTTACAAGTGTATGTTATTTTGGGAAATCTTATAGAAATAGGATGAACGTCCTCTTGATGAGTTGTTTTGTGAACTAGGCTCACAGGAGCTAGTTGTTTCCGTATCCCATTTGTAGCAGGACTACAACAGAAAACCAATTTGGAAAGGCAGGCTACGACCATTCTGAGCATCACTGCTCCCCTCCAAAACTCTTGCGGTCATATGTTCAGAAATGTTTTGATAACAAACACTGAGTAACAAGCATCGCAAGCTTGTGGTTAGAAATAGCTGTTTTCTATTTTCCTAACAGTGCAAATGTTATTGCATCAAAAGCAGATCGTTTTATCACATCATAACCAGTCTGGCTCTAAAGATTCAAGTTATTCCTATTAACCCACACCCCCTATCCTAGGGTATAGCATGTGGTGAGCTATCTGGTACAAAATGTCTGCCATGGCATCACCAAGGTGGGTGACCAAGGTGGGTTTCCTCTCTCAAATTAGAAAAGTGTGTCTGGAAAAGCACTGTAATAATCCAATCAATTATAATTACAGTATTGTCAGTAGCCTGCCAGCATAGACTACTTACAAATACTTGGTACACTAACGTAGCAGCACCGTGCATTTAGACAACCACGCCCTATCCAAACAGCATTTTTTTTTAAAATGTCAATACATTTTGGGACACTGTGTTATAAATCAATCATAAATTGTGCATTTGGTTGTATGTTGGATTTGAATGTAAAGGCGTGTGGATAAAATGCCCAGGGACAGCCACGAGGGACACAATCATGTGCAAATCTACCACGCCACAACAGAGAATAAAACTTACCAGATAACAGCCAAATACAAATAGATATTAGTCTGGCCATTGCACTCAGGATATATGGATGAAAAAACAATCAAATAAACAGTCCTTTTAGTTTGGAGCTTACGGTCTACCGTGTTCCCACCTGCTCCTAAGTGGGAGGAAGGTTGAATGAGATACATGGTGTCTCTCCAGTGTGGCTCCTCCTTAAATGTGGTATCTTTATCCATTCCCGGTGTCAATCATTCCATCAAATCCATGTTTACAAAATCCTCCTGTACAAACAACAACTTCAACACGCACTAGTAGCAGCATTTCACCACAATGTCTCATTATCGTTGTCCTGTCACTCTTTCATGCACCTGTGCCAGTTGTGTGTGCTGAGTCAAAACGTTCTGTTTCTATCACAGGCTATTTCCGTAAGGTGGATGTTATGAGGAAGCAGACTTTTTTTTTGCTCAGCAAATGCTTTCCTTCTGCTTGCATGCAGGGCACACATTCCTGTCAGGAAGATCACAATATCACAATCAACAGTGCGCAGATCACTGGGATCATCAAGGTTCACCTTTTACCAAAATGTATTTTGCAGAGCTGTATCTCCCTCCTCTTCTTTGTATTTTTATTTTACCTTTATTTAACCAGGCAAATCAGTTAAGAACAAATTCTTATTTTCAATGACGGCCTAGGAACAGTGGGTTAACTGCCTGTTCAGGGGCAGAACGACAGATTTGTACCTTGTCAGCTCGGGGATATGAACTTGCAACCTTTCAGTTACTAGTCCAACGCTCTAACCACTAGGCTACCCGGCCGCCCCTCTTGATGATCGACATGTTTTCGCGCCCTGCCTTCTATGTGATCTTCTGTCACAATGCTTGTTCGTCATATCGTTGCTTCTCTCTCCCCTCCTTATTTCAAACACATCTCCTTATCTTACTCACCTGAAGCGTGTACCTCCCTTACAGAAACTATCCATGCACAGTTCATTACTTAATTATAATAGACAACTGAGAAATGACAAATGATAAGATCTCTCTCCACCCCCCCCCCCCCCCCCCATCTCCTCCATCTCTCGCTCTCTGTGTTTCACTCTCTCTCACTTAATACTTGACGGATTAACGTCTCTTTATACAGTGACTCATTGCATAGCTCCCTAATCCACCTGTGGCTGTATGATACATACGATACGTAGTATATGCCATTTATCTTCTTTAACAAACCTTTTTTTTTTAAATTAGTTTCTATCTGTATTGTTGTTTTATCACTTGGAGCAAATAAATGAAACTACAATAAGCCTATGCTAATCAGAAACATGTAACTAGTCCCAAACAATTCAAGGCAAGATTCTGTTCACACAATGCTTACAGTAAATGGACCCGTTTATAGGAGCTCATGTACAAATGGTTGTTCAGTAAGGCACTGCTCAGTATTCACTCTGAGCCAAACCTTATCATGTGGTTTATTTTGATGTGTTCTAATGTGGTGTAGAAATATAGCCCACGTGAAACAGTGAGGATAAGTAGTAGAAACAAACCTGAACCCCCCCCAAAAAAATATTGTGTCGAAATGGCATGCTTTCTGACTTGTTTGTGTCCATAGCAGTAGTACCATCTAAGAGGTTGATTTGTAGATTTCTTTCATAAAGATATTTTTCAAGTGTTCCCTGATGGTGTTCCATCAACTCTTGTTCGAAAAGCACAATGGTGTGTACACACCAACAAATACACTGCTTAAATTACACAGAGCACACAGTATGCAATATTACCAGTTGAGTGGAGAATGGGTGAGGTATACTGATACAAAACAAAGTATGTAACATCTGAGTAACTTCACAAATTGAATTGTTTATTAAGATAAAGCAAACGAGACACATACATTCTGAGGAAAATATAAAACAATATCTAAATATACATCATGTACAACAAGATGATCATAATATTCTACTTCAACATTTTCCCCATAAAAGTCAATCAGGGCCTCCTCCTCACAGTGCTAGCTGTGCCACCAGAGATTCTGGGTTCGAGCCCAGGCTCTGTCGCAGCCGGCCGTGACCGGGAGAGCCATGGGGCGGCGCACAATTGTCCCAGCGTTATCCGGGTTAGGCAGGTTTTTACAGGGTTGATGGGCGTTGACAATTTGAAGCGAACACATGACTGTTTGCTCCTCCAGGTATGTTAATAAAACTACTGCAAGAACTTTCCAAACATAAAAGGCAAGAGTTCAAACTGAACTCCAAATTTCAGGAGACATTTTTATAAATGTTCCTCTCAATGTACTCATTGGAGAAATTTCTCTGTGATGCATGGAATAAAAATTGGCCCAACAGAGATGACAAGTTTGGTGGAGACTCCCCCAAAAATACTAATATCGGCATTGCATATTCATGTACAGACCTACACAAGCCTGGGACTTTCCTGCCTCACCGTTCATACTTCTGGTTTATAGAGTTGGTTGAGTCATGCTGGTGGTTCCCTGCTCTCTACACTGCAAACAAAAAGGTCCTGTCGTTTTACATTAATTCTTCAAATCTGTACATCTAAAACCACTTCATGTTTGGTCACTAACCTCCCTCCGCCATAGTATGCCCATTAGAAATGCAATTTTTAATTTAACTGATTTTACATGAATTATCTCCTGTGATGGGTCTAATTTTCAATAGCTCACTGTTCATTTGAACTATAGAGATAAAGACAAGTGTGATGTGTTCCTTGACCTCTCTTAACATCTGACTCCAGTGAGATCTGTTCTTGAAATGTGTAGTCTGGCATTTCAGATTTAGATATGATAATTTATCACAAAGTATTTTGGATGTAGTGGTCTACTTTTTTTACCCCATTTTCTCCCCAACTTCGTGGTGTCCAATTGTTAGTAATTATGATCTTGTCTCATCGCTACAACTCCCGTAGGCTCGGAGAGACGAAGGTCGAAAGCCATGCGTCCTCCGAAACACAACCCAACTAAGCCGCACTGCTTCTTAACACAGCGCGCATCCAACGCGGAAGCCAGCCGCATCAATTTGTCGGAGGAAACATTGTGCACCTGGCGACCTTGGTTCGCGTGCACTGCGCCCGGCCCGCCACAGGATTCGCTGGTGCGCTATGAGACAAGGATATCCCTACCGGCCAAACCCTCCCTAACCCGGATGACGCCAAGCCAATTGTGCATTGCCCCACAGACCTCCCAGTTGCAGCCGGCTGCGACAGAGCCTGGGCGCAAACCCAGTCTCTGGTGGCACAGCTAGCACTGCGATGCAGTGCCCTAGACCACTGCGACACCCGGGAGGCCCCTTGATCTACTTTTTTAAAAAGTACCTTTAAGAAGTAAACTACATTTTTCATAAGGGTGTCTTTATTGTGTACTGTAGCTCCATTCCATACATTTTGTGTCCTGAAAAACTCCCTAGTCCTTAATGATGCTTGAAAACATCGAGAGTGGAACTATTCAGGACAAAATAAATTATTGCTTTGCCACAGTTTTTGCAGTATTACTTTAGTGCCTTGTTGAAATTAGGATGCATGTTTTGGAATATTTCTATTTTGTAAAAGCTTCGGTCTTTTCGCTCTGTCAATTAGGTTAGTATTATGGAGTAACTACAGTGTTGTTGATCCATCCTCAATGGTCTCCCATCACAGCCATTCAACTCTGTAACTGTTTTAAAGTAACCATTGGTCTCATGGTGAAATCCCTGAGCAGTTCCCTCCCTGTCCAGTAACTGCTAGTGGTCCTTCTGTAGCTCAGTTGGTAGAGCATGGCGCTTGTAACGCCAGGGTAGTGGGTTCGATCCCCGAGACCACCCATACGTAGAATGTATGTACACATGACTGTAAGTCGCTTTGGATAAAAGCGTCTGCTAAATGGCATATATTATATTATATTATTGCTAGAAATGGTGCCTATATCTTTGTAGTGACTGGGTTTATTGATACACCATCCAAAGTGTAATATTTTTGTTTTACCCATCTACCAATAGGTGCCCTTGTTTGTGAGGCGATGGAAAACCTCCCTGGCCTTTGTGGTCAAACCTGTGTAAAAAATTCACTGCTTGATTTAGGGACCTTACAGACAGGGTTGGGGAGTAACAGATTACGTGTAATCTACATGCATGGGATTACAAAAAAGGTAACTGTAATCCGTTACGTTACCAGATAAATACTGTAATCAGATTACAGATACTTTTGAAAAACTAGTTGATTACTTCAAAGATTACTTTTAAATTCAGTAATGATGTTTTTGAAAATAATCTTTGACACTTCTGTTTTTTCAATGACATTCAAATCAGCATTGAAAAAAGTTGCAAGTTTAAGTTTGAAACCACTATGATGTCAGAAACCATTACAAGTCAGAAAGCACTATGATGACACACCAAATGTGTTTGACGGATCGTGGGAAAAGAGCAGGAATAGGCTTTTGTAGGCTACTGTCCAAGCTTTGTCTTCCAATGGTGCGACTGCTGTCGGCATCCAAAGATTATTCAACTTGAATAAACGCTTGGAGGTAAGGATGACAGCAGTGGTGTAGTCTACGGCATTACGGATATCACTTACTATTGATATCTACATAGCGCATTGATGTGAATCACCTAGCTGCTCTCTCATTTAGCTAATTGCGCAAAGTTTAAGCTGTCTATCAATCATTGCTTTTGAAACCAGTGGACCGCCAGTGGAAAATGCACTCATGCAACAGCTGCATAGTGAGGATCCAAGCCTATGAAATAGAAAAGGGGCTTTAATTGCTCAATCTAATTCATGCTGATACTTTTTTTATCCATTGGCCTAAAGGACATATGCTCAAATTTGCACACTTTTGATAGACTTAAAAGGGGCTATATGAATTTGCTACGTCCATTTAGACGTATAAATGATATACAGTTGAAGTCGGAAGTTTACATACACTTAGGTTGGAGTCATTAAAACAAACTATAGTTTTGGCAAGTCGGATAGGACATGTATTTAGTGCATGACACAAGTAATTTTTCCAACAATTGTTTACGGACGGATTGTTTAATTTATATTTCACTTTATTTCACAATTTCAGTGAGTCAGAAGTTTACATACACTAAGTTGATTGTACTTTTAAACAGCTTGGAAAATTCCAGAAAATTATATCATGGCTTTAGAAGCTTCTGATAGGCTAATTGACATAATTGTCACGCCTTGGTCATTGTATTTTGTGTATTTGTTATATGTTTGGGTAGGCCAGGGTGTGACATGGGTTTATATGTTGTTTTTCGTATTGGGGTTTGTAGTATTTGGGATCGCGGCTAATTAGGGGTGTTGTATAGGCTTGGCTGCCTGAGGCGATTCTCAATTGGAGTCAGGTGCTTCGTGTTGTCTCTGATTGGGAACCGTATTTAGGCAGCCTGACTTTCGCTTTGTATTTTGTGGGTGTTTGTACCTGTCTCTGTGTTGTAGTCACCAGATAGGCTGTAATTAGTTTCACGTTCCGTTCTGTTGTTTTTGTATTTAGTTCAGTTATTTCATGTACCGCGATACTTTCATTAAAGTCATGAGTAACCTACACGCTGCATTTCGGTCTGACTCTCTTCATTCAACAGACAAACAAAGTTACAATAATTTGAATCAATTGGAGGTGTACCTGTGGAAGTATTTCAAGGCCTACCTTCAAACTCAGTGCCTCTTTGCTTGACATCATGGGAAAATCAAAACAAATCAGCCAAGACCTCAGAAAAAAAATTGTGCACCTCCACAAGTCTGGTTCATCCTTGGGAGCAATTTCCAAATGCCTGAAGGTACCACGTTCATCTGTACAAACAATAGTATGCAAGTATAAATACCATGGGACCACACAGCCGCCATACCGCTCAGGAAGGAGACGCATTCTGTCTCCTAGAGATGAATGTACTTTGGTGCGAAAATTGCAAATCAATCCCAGAACAAAAATAAATTACCTTGTGAAGATGCTGGAGGAAACAGGTACAAAAGTATCTATATCCACAATAAAAAAGAGTTCTATATCGACATAACCTGAAAGGCCGCTCAGCAAGGAAGAAGCCACTCCTCCAAAAAACTCATAAAAGAGCCAGACTACGGTTTGTAACTGCACATGGGGACAAAGATTGTACCTTTTGCAGAAATGTCCTCTGGTCTGATGAAACAAAAATAGAACTGTTTGGCCATGATGACCATCGTTAAGTTTGGAGGGAAAAGGGGGAGGCAAGCTGAAGAACACTATCTCAAACGTGAAGCACGGGGGTGGCAGCATCATGTTGGGGTTGCTTTGCTGCAGGAGGGACTGGTGCACTTCACAAAATAGATGGCATCATGAGGTAGGAAAATTATGTGGATATATTGAAGCAACATCCCAAGACATCAATCAGGAAGTTAAAGCTTGGTCGCATATGGGTCTTCCAAATGGACAATGACCCCAAGCATACTTCCAAAGTTGTGGCAAAATGGCTTAAGGATAACAAAGTCAAGGTATTGGAGTGGCCATACCATATCAATCCTATAGAAGATTTGTGGGCAGAACTGAAAAAGTGTATGCGAGCAAGGAGGCCTACAAACCTGACTCAGTTACACCAGCTCTGTTGGGAGGAATGGGCCAAAATTCACCCAACTTATTGTGGGAAGCTTGTGGAAGGTTACCCGAAACATTTGACCGAAGTTCAACAATTTAAAGGCAATGCTATCAAATACTCATTGAGTATATGTAAACTTCTGATCCACTGGGAATGTGATGAAAGAAATAAAAACTGAAATAAATCATTCTCTCTATTATTATTCTTACATTTCACATTCTTAAACAAAGTGGTGATCCTAACTGACCAAATTAGGTCGTTTTTAGCCCATCACTTTTTTGCGTGTGGTCAGTAGGTTAGAGCTACAGTGTGGTAGACGGGAAGATGGTTTGATTTTCTAAAACAATAATTGACCAACATTGACATGCAGGAAAACATCCAAAAATGTTTGCAGAAGTAGGTTAGAAACTAGAATAAGGAAGTCTGCTGTACGGTACCAACAGATTGAAAAAATAACAGATGTTTGTTTCCTAGAAATTAGGAAATAATCCAGAAATACTCCAGTATTTGTCTAAATCGATTACCCCATGATGATTTTACAGCTCCGTCTTCCTGCACACACGCCCTTGACAAACATTTGTCTGATGACTATTAGTACCCTTACGATCACAAATAGTTCAATTGTTCCCATGATGAATGTAACCATGAAGGCAGAATATGAACTTTATGGTAAGAGCTAAATAAGACAGCTACCTACATGGCATCATGTGACTCAAAACTAAATTAGGTCTGACTTGTGCAAAATAGCTATTGTTACCAATCATCTGGATTAGTTGGACCAGTTTACAGTCATTTCCAGACAGGTTATGTAACTTCCTTGAATGTATTTAACATTTGTGCCATGTGAAAGTCATTGTGTGTGTGTGTGCTCTCTCTCTCTCTCTCTCTCTCTCTCTCTCTCTCTCTCTCTCTCTCTCTCTCTCTCTCTCTGTCTCTGTGTGTGTGTGTCAAGGCAGCAGCTACTCTTCCTGGGATCCAGCAACAGCAAAGCAGTTATACAATATTACATTTCATAACACTTTTCACAACACCACTCAACAGTCACATATCTACATTACAAAATCCATATGTACGTGTGAGTAGAATGCATGTCGTATCGGTGCCTGTGTGTATGTCTCTTCACAGTCCCTGCTGTTACATAATGTGTATTTTTTATCTGTTTTTTAATCTGCTTCTACTCTTTGCATCAGTTACCTGATGTGGAATAGAGTTCCAGGTAGCCATGGCTCTATGCAGTACTGTGCGCCTCCCATAGTCTGTCCTTGACTTCTGCATTTACAAGTCATTTAAGGGCCAGCCGTGCTGCTCTGTTCTGAGCCAATTGTAATTTCTTTCTAGGTCCCTCTTTGTGGCACCTGACCGAACAGTAGTCCAGTTACGACCATACTAGGGCCTGCCCTGTTGATAGTGTTGTTAAAAAGGCAGAGCAGCGTTTTTTAATGGACAGACTTTTCCCCATTTTTAGTTACAGATGTATGAACATGACAGTTTATACAATCCAGGGTTACTCCACTTGCTCAATTTCCACATCATTCATTACAATATTTAGTTGAGGTTAAGGGTTTAATGAATGATTTGTCCCAAATACAATGCTTTTAGTTTCTGAAATATTTAGGACTAACTTATTCCTTGCCACCCATTCTGAAACTAACTTGCAGCTCTTTGTTAAGTGTTGCAGTGATTTCGCTCGCTGTAGTAGCTGACGTGTAAAATGTTGAGTCATCCACATACATAGTCACACTGGCTTTACTCAAAGTGCAGCTTCTGGTTGCTCCTCAAACCACAGACCAGCAAATATGATTTACATTAACAACATAGGAATCACGACAAAATCTATTTTAGGCCCAGCCTTTAGAGCTTTGGTTTTCCTAGATCTGGCGACTACATTGTGATCACTACATCTGATGGATTTGGTTACTGCTTTAAAGTCTATTTTTCTGCAGCATTAATAAAAATGTGATCAATACAATACACTGTTTAATTCCTGTGCTGTTTGTAACTACCCTGGTAGGCTGACTGCTAACCTATACCAGGTTGCAGGCTCTAGTTACAGTTTGAAGCTTTTTCTTGAGTGGGCAGCTTGATGAAAGCCAGTCAAGATTTTAAATCACCCAGAAAATATACCTCTCTGTTGATATCACATAGACTTTGAAGCATTTCACACGTTATCCAAATACCGATTGTTAGCAATTGGTGGTCTATAGCAGCTTCCTACCAGAATGGGCTTTACGTGAGGCAGATGAACCTGTAGCCATATTACTTCAACAGAATTTAACATGAGACCCTCTCCAAGCTTCACAGGAATGTGGTTCTGAATGAAAACGGTGACACCATCACCATTGGCATTTCTGTCTTATCTGTATATGTTATAACCATCTCAAACTCAAACATTTTAGAACAAGGCTGTAGTGTAAATAAATGTGGAAAAAGTCAAGGGGTCTAAATACTTTCTGAATGCACTGTATGTTAACGTGGGCTATTTTTAGCACTTTTCTTGGATGCTTGATTGTCTTCATTGCTTTACTGGGAAGGTTAGGAGAAGCAGACATGGTAATGTTATTTATGTTAGTGCAGGATGAGTTGCACACAGTGGACTTCCTACCAGGGCACACTGCCTCATTGCTAACAGGAAGACTCTGGTTCAAAGGCATAAACTAGATTACTTACATTGTGTCTTCCAACGCCCCTGGGATAATGTACATTTTCTGAAGCATTATGACAACTCAGTGACACAACTCCTAACAGTCACATAATTCGTTGAACCTTTCACAGGCCCACGAGAAGCAGGATAACATACGCCCGCAGCTCCCGGCGTTAGGTCCAGACCTCCCACAGCAGGCAGAGCCCCGTTAGGTCCAGACCTCCCACAGCAGGCAAAGCCCCGTTAGGTCCAGACCTCACACAGCAGGCAGAGTCCCGTTAGGTCCAGACCTCCCACAGCAGGCAGAGCCCCGTTAGGTCCAGACCTCCCACAGCATACAAAGCCCCGTTAGGTCCAGACCTCCCACAGCAGGCAAAGCCCCGTTAGGTCCAGACCTCCCACAGCAGGCAGAGCCCCGTTAGGTCCAGACCTCCCACAGCATACAAAGCCCTGTTAGGTCCAGACCTCCCACAGCAGGCAAAGCCCCGTTAGGTCCAGACCTCCCACAGCAGGCAGAGCCCCGTTAGGTCCAGACCTCCCACAGCAGGCAGAGCCCCGTTAGGTCCAGGCCTCCCACAGCAGGCAGAGCCCCGTTAGGTCCAGGCCTCCCACAGCAGGCAGAGCCCCGTTAGGTTCAGACCTCCCACAGCAGGCAGAGCCCCGTTAGGTCCAGACCTCCCACACCAGGCAGAGCCCCGTTAGGTCCAGGCCTCACACAGCAGGCAGAGTCCCGTTAGGTCCAGGCCTCCCACAGCAGGCAGAGCCCCGTTAGGTCCAGACCTCCCACAGCAGGCAGAGCCCCGTTAGCTCCAGACCTCCCACAGCATACAAAGCCCTGTTAGGTCCAGACCTCCCACAGCAGGCAAAGCCCCGTTAGGTCCAGACCTCCCACAGCAGGCAGAGCCCCGTTAGGTCCAGACCTCCCACAGCAGGCAGAGCCCCGTTAGGTCCAGGCCTCCCACAGCAGGCAGAGCCCCGTTAGGTCCAGGCCTCCCACAGCAGGCAGAGCCCCGTTAGGTCCAGACCTCCCACAGCAGGCAGAGCCCCGTTAGGTCCAGACCTCCCACAGCAGGCAGAGCCCCGTTAGGTCCAGGCCTCCCACAGCAGGCAGAGCCCCGTTAGGTCCAGGCCTCCCACAGCAGGCAGAGCCCCGTTAGGTCCAGACCTCCCACAGCAGGCAGAGCCCCGTTAGGACCAGACCTCCCACAGCAGGCAGAGCCTCGTTAGGTCCAGACCTCACACAGCAGGCAGAGTCCCGTTAGGTCCAGACCTCCCACAGCAGGCAGAGCCCCGTTAGGTCCAGACCTCCCACAGCAGGCAGAACCCCGCTAGGTCCAGACCTCCCACAGCAGGCAGAGCCCCGTTAGGTCCAGACCTCCCACAGCAGGCAGAGCCCCGTTAGGACCAGACCTCCCACAGCAGGCAGAGCCCCGTTAGGTCCAGACCTCCCACAGCAGGCAGAGCCCCGTTAGGTCCAGACCTCCCACAGCAGACAGAGCCCCGTTAGGTCCAGACCTCCCACAGCAGGCAGAGCCCCGTTAGGTCCAGACCTCCCACAGCAGGCAGAGCCCCGTTAGGTCCAGACCTCCCACAGCAGGCAGAGCCCCGTTAGGTCCAGACCTCCCACAGCAGACAGAGCCCCGTTAGGTCCAGACCTCCCACAGCAGGCAGAGCCCCGTTAGGTCCAGACCTCCCACAGCAGGCAGAGCCCCGTTAGGTCCAGACCTCCCACAGCAGGCAGAGCCCCATCAGATCCAGAGAGAGGGAAAGAATCCGAACTCGACCATGAAGCCTCTACTGGAGTCAGCGTAGTTGGAGTCAGCACAGCCGTTGCAGGCACAGGCAGTCCCAGCGATGAAAGCGGCCGTAGATCAGGCACCAGGGCAGCGAAGCTATTCCTCATGTCAATCTGTTCCGGACCCCTAGCAGACACCCCAGTCCACTGGCTCCAGGTTTTGGTTAAAGTGGGCCTCAGACTGTGCTGAGTTACACAGCCTGTTGACCTTTGACCCCTGGGTCCTGTAGTACAGAGCCAGTCAGAACGTTGATGGCCACACCCCTCCAGGTAGACACCAGGGAACCGCTAGGAGCCTCTACACAGGATGCCCTCTCCTTTCTAGGTGTCTTTATTCAGTAATGTTGTGTATTTGTATTAACGCTACTGGTCCCAATTTGCCATTTTGTCTCTTTTAAAGGCTGGATTCAGTTGTCATTATAGTTTCTGACACCTGGGCTTGAAATGTGCCAGGTCCACAGATCTATCTGCTTGATATTTTATGTCCACATATTTGTCCAACGTCAGCTAAAGTTAAACAAATAACATTTATCAAATCATGTGTACTGGAAGAAAACCACAGATGGGTTGATATTCCTGAAATCAGGCACTCCAAAGGAGAGTCAGGTATTAACTGGGGTCGATCAAGGGTAGAAAACAAATTCTCAGCGGTCCAAGTTTCACCCATTGGATTTCTGACAGGGACCAATAGGTTTGTGAGGGAGAGGCCATAGATATGCAGAGAGAGCGTGAACCCAGAGCACGTAGATTCCAAGGGAAGGAGAGGAAGACTGACAGAGAGAGAGAAGGGGACAGATAGAGGGAGGTCTTTGCGTTTCTCTCCACTGTTTGAAGCCTATAGCCCGCTTTGCCACACTCAGGCCCAGTGGCTGGCCCGGACCCACTTGGTCTTCTGTTTGCTTTAGAACCCAACGGACAGCACACACACACACACACACACACACACACACACACACACACACACACACACACACACACACACACACACACACACACACACACACACACACACACACACACACACACACACACACACACACACTCCTGTGTACTTAGAAAGTATACTGAGGGAGACACACATACACTTAATTTTGATCATCCGATTCACATTTCCATACCTTTTCTACTTTTAACACACATACACACTAATTAATAGTTCAGTGGGAGCCTGCAGAAAGGGAGCCCTTGTCCCGCTGGTTAAATAATGAAACAGGCTGGCCAGTGGCTTTGGTAGGGGTTGCTATGGGTACACTGGGAACGGGGAGAGGGGTGGGTGAGAGGACTGGACTCAGTGAGAGAGACTCGAACATTCCAACCCTGATCGTTGCACATTTGAAGCAGAATTCCCAAGGGATAGAAGAAGTGGACTCAGTGAAAGGGAGATCACACAGACAACTTAAAGACAAAGAGAAGGAGAGAGAAAGGTTGAAAAGAAAGAGAAAGAATAAGGGAGCAGGGAAAGAGAGAAAGAATGGAAAGCAGAAGACTTCCCATTAACAAATAGGTAAGTCAAATAAAATGTTATTCCTCCCATGCTTCGTAAACAACAGGTTCGACTGACATTGAAATAAATACTTACTTACGGGCCCTTCCCAACGACGCAGAGATAGAATTTCAATTCAATTTTGTTGAACAAATGTGGAATAGTCATTGAATTGACGCCTGTGCCTAGTGGGTGGGTCTGTGTGTGTTATTTGTGTTTTTTCTGGTGTGTGTGTGTCAGATAGGCATGACTCATTTCTAGAACTCTTTTTGTTTTAGTTCCAGTAACTGTGTCTTACTGTTCACCTTACCAGGGAAGGGGAGAACAAAAGAAACTACCCCCACAGTAGAAAACCGTCACATTTTGTTGCTGACAACGACCTCTTCATTTTCTACAACTGATGGGACGCACCACCTGCCTAAAAATGACCCAGAGAGGAGGGAGAGAGTTGGTGATAGAGGGGAGGTGGAGAAAGAGAGAGGCAGAGTACAGATCGATAGAGGTAAAGAAGAGAGAAGAAAGCACAGAATATTCTCCAATGAAACAGTAGGATCATATACACACTGGAACCAGTGTTAAATTAATACACTGCTTAGTGTAAAACTATTAAAATATTTACCAGAGTGCCTTGCCTTTCGTGTGAATTTTAGAGTTACCACCCATGAAAAATGAAATGAAAGTAATTGTCTGAGGATGGGGCTGGACCATCTAACATCAAATGAAAATGGGACAGTTTGATGAAAAAGCTTTAAATAAAAGGATAAAATCTAGGTCATGTGACAAGATTGTCCAAAACAAAGGGCACTAATAATAACATATAGTACACACCAAACAGGAAAATGTTCAATTTTAGAATTAGCTGCTAGGTAAGTGGATGAGTGTCAGCTAGTGCTGCCAGCCCCTCACACACTGTCTGGAATGTGGTAGACTTTAGGAAATAATTAAGCAGAGGTTTATGAGTGTCTCTACAACAGATTGGGTGTGGGCTGTTGGCTCTCTGTAATGCTCTGGTCATGGTCAGTATGTGAGAGCAAAGGTGTGGTGGATAGCAGTCTTCAAAACAATCCTTTACCAACATTGACATGTAGTAAAAGAGATACAAAAAATGCTAAATGCTAAAGTAAAATAGAAACTATATAGAATAAGGAAGCCCGTTCAACCAGAGTGGAAACACATGCTTTTTTGTTCTTAGGAAGTCAGTCGTGGTCTCAATTTACTGTTGAGCTAGAAAAGTAGAATACACAAGGTGCAATTGTGAAATGTGGTTGTGCATCAGCAGTTTTTCCTCTTATGTCAGTCACTAACCAGGTTTTCATCCAACCTTTTTATGCGAGTAAAGTATATGTCGGATAAAAAATTGGATGGATGGAAACAGAACCTTTTTTGGTTATCTTTCCAAACGTTGGCAAAACAAAATATGCTAGAAAAGGTGGGATCTTTTTGAGTGTGTAAAATGTATTTTGCAAGAAATGGAGGAAACGCTTTTATGAGCAAATGTTGATATAATAACCTTCATGTCGAAGTAAACTTAGAGTCACACGCTGGCATGTTGTGTGGTCCTCACACTATGACTCGTCGGGAAAGCATGTCGTTTATTAGGCTACAGCTTAAATAAATGATGATTAACTTCACAGGGTGGTGAAAGTGCACGGTGATGAACTTGATGCTCCTTTCTGAGGGTCTTATTCTGGTGTCATGATAATCTTGCTCTTTTGTCCATAATAATAATCTCATCATGTAGGCTATATGTGCGCTCTAGCCAAAAGCGTGCAGATACATATGTTGGCTAGAACGCACGTGTCAATACCATAGTTGACACACTTGCAATATAACGCAAATCATTTTTGGGTGAGAAAACCAGCAGTAATTTTGAAAATGCGATGGAAAACCATGTAACTTGTATGTTTTATTCAGTACATAGGAATTTAATATCAAAAGAATTTAATATCACACACAGCCTTATCTGCATCAAATCAATGTAATAGAAACATCTCTGGTGGGAAAATGCACATTGTTTTTATCGCCCGAGAGTCGATTGACACACCAGTGTGTAACTTCTGTTTGTAGCATCCATACGGTTTGTGTCACGGGACTTGTCTGAAGGTAACAGGTACTGGTAAAATATATATATATATGGAAAAAAAATATCTACCAATAGGCACCCTTCTTTATGATGGATTGAAAACCTCCCTGGTCTTCGTGGTTGAATCTGTGTTTGCTAGACTGAGGGACCTTACAGATAATTGTATGTGTGGGGTACAGAGATGAGGTAGTCATTCAAAATCACTATTGCACACAGACGGAGTCCATGCAAGTTATGTGACCTAAGTTAATTGTTACTCCTGAACTTATTTAGGCTTGCCATAAAGGGTTTGAATACTTTGTCTCAAGACATTTCAGAATATTTTTTTTTATTAATTAGTAGGACAATGACAATCTCAATTTAAAGTTCAGGCTGTAACACAACAAAATGGGGAAAAAGTCAAGGGGCTATGAACACTTTCTAAAGGCACTGTATATCAAGGTTTCCTCAACTCGGTCTTGGGGCCACCCCTGGGTGCAAATGTTGATGTTTTCCCTAGCACTACACAGTGCTTTGGTTTGGGAAACACTGCTGTATATGATTTCTGATTAATGATAGCATCCTAAGTCTAGAGCAGTGGTAGAAAAAGTAGATAATAGAAAATGACTGATGTGAAAGTAACCCAGTAAAATATGACTTTAGTAAAAGTCAATGTATTTGGTTTTAAATATACTTAAGTATCAAAAGTAAATGAAATTGCTCAAATACACTGAAGTATCAAAAGTATATATCATTTCAAATTCCCTACATTAACCAAGCCAGATGATGATTTTCTTTTAGTTACGTATAGCCAGTGGCACACTAACATCATTTACAAACTAAGCATTTGTGTTTAGTGAGTCTGTCAGATCAGAGGCAGTAAGGATGACCAGAGATGTTCTCTTCACAAGTGTGTGAATTGGACCATTTTTCTGTCCTGCTAAACATGCAAAATGTAACAAGTACTTCTGGGTGACAGGGACAATGTATTGAGTAAAAAGTACATTTTAAGAATGTAGTGGAATAAAAGTTGTCAAAAATATAATTAGTAAAGTATAGATACCCCCCCCCCCAAAAAAAAAAAACTGGTCTAGAGCACGTCAAACTCATTCCACGTAGGGCCGTGTCTGCGGATTTCCGTTCCTCCCTTGTACTTGATAAATTACGGTCACTAATTAGTAACAAACTCCTCTCACCTGTTGTCTTGGTCTTAATTGAAAGGAAAAGCCAAAAACCAGACAGTAGGCCCTCCGTGGAATAAGTTTGACACCTGTCACGAACCAGCTAGAAGCTCGTAACAAAAAAGGGTGCCAACGTAGAGATAAGGAATAACAAAAATACATTTATTAACTAAAGTACATAATATACAATTAACAACGGTGTATGTAGTCAGTAGTGTAAGTGACTGGTTGCTTGCATAGATGTAATAATGAGGGGTGTTGAAAGGTGCCAAAGCAAACAGCCAAAGTAAAGAACCGAAACCGCCACAACTAAAATTCAACAGTGTGTCTACATGGAGAGAGTCTCCTCAATAAATGGGGAAAAGGTCTATTTATGGGGAAACGGTGTATTTACACCCGGGCCCAGGTGTGTCCCATTTCGCTGACGACCCTCCCGGCTCCGCCCACCGACATCCTATTAAGGAAAACAAGAGCAAAGAGAAAGAATTCGGCAGACATAGTGGGAGGGTCGTCACACACCCTTGATCTAGATGCCTTAACTTCAGGAGAGAGGCAGCCATGATATTTTATTAAAGATAACAGTGGAGATTGATTCATTTCAGTTTCACATTTTTTAACTGTGTATGTTGCTGGTTATTATTGCAATTTAATAACTGTATTATAAGTAGAAAATATTCTGTCACGTTTTAAAACCTCTTTGGGCTGCAATCCCGTTAACGGGATGATATGACAACAGCCACTGAAAGTGCAGGGCGCCAAACTCAAAACAACAGAAATCTCATAATTAAAATTCCTCAAACATACATGTATTTTATACTGTTTTAAAAGGTATTCTTGTTGTTAATCCCACCAGTGTCCGATTTCAAATAGGATTTACGGCGAAAGCACCACAAACGATTATGTTAGGTCAGCATCGTCACAATAAAACAGCCAATTTTCCAGCCAAAGAGAGGAGTCATAAAAACCACAAATAGATGTAAAATGAATCACTAACCTTTGATGATCTTCATCAGATGACACTCATAGGACTTCATGTTACACAATACATGTATGTTTTGTTTGATAAAGTTCATATTTATATAAAAAAATCTGAGTTTACATTGGCGCAAATAGACTAGTTCATTCACTAGTTCCAAAAACATCCAGTGATTTTGCATAGCCACATCGATTCAACAGAAATACTCATCATAAATGTAGATGATAATACAAGTTATACACATGGAATTATAGATATGCCTGTTCTTAATGCAACCGCTGTGTCAGATTTGAAAAAAGACTACTGAAAAAGCAACACATGTAATAATCTGAGACAGCGCTCAGAACAATCAAGTCAAAATAGCCGCCATGTTGTAGTCAACATAAACCATAAATTACATGCTAAATATTCCCTTACCTTTGATCTTCATCAGAATGCACTCCAAGGAATCCCAGGTCCACAATAAATGCTTGATTTGTTCAATAATGTCCGTTATTTATGTCCAATTAGCTACTTTTGTTAGCTTGTTTGTTATACATATCCAAACGCTCGTTCTGGTCAGCGTTACGTTGGACAAAAACTTCAAAAAGTTATATTACAGGTCGAAGAAACATTTCAAACTAAGTACAGAATCAATCATTAGGATGTTTTTAACATTAATCTTCAATAAGGTTCCAACTGGAGTATTCCTTTGTGTTTTCAGGAGCCATGGAACACAGGTCGCTATCATGTGCAATGCGCATGACCAGAAAATGGCTGACTGCCAGACACCTGATTCATTCTGCTGTCATTCAGTCCCACAACACAGTAGAAGCCTCATTCAAATTTCTATAGACGGTTGACATCTAGTGGAAGCCATAGAAAGTGCAACATCATTCATATCTCTAGCGGATTTCAATGGAAACTGTGTTGAGTACATTCCAGCCTCAGATTTCTCACTTCCTGTTTTGATTTCTCCTCAGGTTTTTGCCTGCCATATGAGTTCTGTTATACTCACAGACATCATTCAAACAGTTTTAGAAACGTCAGAGTGTTTGCTATCCAATACTAATAATAATAATATGCATATATTAGCAACTGAGACTGAGGAGCAGGCAGTTTACTTTGGGCACCTTATTCATCCAAGCTACTCAATACTGCCCCCCAGCCATAAGAAGACCATACAGCATGTATAGCAGCAGTAGTAACAACCTGACATAGGGGAAGTGATAAAAATACAAGGAAATTAATCCTACAGTAGCAGAGAGTACACAATGGTTGTTTACTTGAATATATCCACAGTAACACTGCTATTCAGTACAGTAGTAATGGCCATGGCCCTAAGACTGATTGGACTGTACCAGAGTGCCAATGTTAGAGTCGCTCCTACGCCACTGATTATCTGTAACAGGTCTTAAAGTTCCAGCTCCCTACACACACGCCCTTGACAAAACATTTTCTGATGATGACTCATTTTGACCTTTTGTTTACCATTTTTTTAATGATATTGATTTTTTATTTATTAACTAGGCAAGTCGGTTAAGAACAAATTCTTATTTATAATGACAGACTACCAGGGTACAGTGGGCTAACTACCTTGTTCAGGGGCAGAAAAAATATTTAACTCCTCAGCTTGGGGATTTGATCCAGCAACCTTTCAGGTACTGTCCCAACACTCTAACCACTAGGCTACCTGCCACCCAAGTAGTACCCTTATATTTATAAAAATGGAATAGTGCCCACTATGAATGTGACCATCAAGTCAGAATATGACATTTATTGGGAGATGGATAAGACGGTGACCTACATGCAGTGGTGGTAAAAGTACCCAATTTTCATTCCTGGGTAAAAGTATAGATACGTTAATAGAAAGTTACTCAAGGGAAATCAAATCAAGTAAAAGTTACCCAGTAAAATACTACTTGAGTAAAAGTCTAAAAGTTGGTTCTAAATATACTCAAGTATCAAAGGAAATGTAATTGATCAAATACATTTAAGTATCAAAAGTTAACGTTAAAGTATAAATCATTACAAATTTCTTATTTTAAGCAAAGCAGATGGCGCAATTTTTATTGTATTCATTTTTAAACCTTTATTTAGTCAGTTAAGAACTAATTCTTATTTATAAAGACGGCCTACCAAAGGGCAAAAGGCCTCCTGGACTGGGGCTAGGATTCCAAATCAAATAAACAACACACACATCACAACAAGAGAGACACTACAACACTAAATACAGAGAGACCTAAGACAACAACAGAGCATGGCAGCAACACATGACAACACAGCATGGTAGCAACACAAGGTTGACAACTACATGGTAGCTACACAACATGGCAGCAGCACAACATGGTAGCAGCACAAACATGGTACAAACATTATTGGGCACAGACAACAGCACAAAGGGCAAGAAGGTAGAGATGACAATGCATCACGCGAAGCAACCACAACTGTCAGTAAGTGTCCATGATTGAGTTTTTTAACGAACCGAAGGAGATAAAACTGTTCAGTTTGAGTGGTTTTTGCAGCTCATTTCAGTCGCTAGCTGCAGCGAACTGAAAAGAGGGATGTGTGTGCTTTGTTTTTAAAATGTATGGATAGCCAGGAGCACACTCCAACACTCAGACATAATTTACAATGCATTTGTGTTTAGTGAGTACGCCAGATCAGAGGCAGTAGAGATGACCGCGTATTCTCTTGATAAGTGCGTGAAGTGGACCATTTTCCTGTCCTGCTAAGTATTCAAAATGTAATGAGTACTTTAGGGTGTCAGGGAACATGTGGGGAGTAAAAAGTACATTATCTTCTTTAGGAATGTAGTGACGTAAAAGTCAAACTTGCCAAAAATATAATTAGTAAAGTAAAGTACAGATACCCCCAAAAACGACTTAAGTAGTACCACATACATGACATTACACAATACATGACATTACATGGCTCAGCAGAACTAGGGTTTCAAAAGGGGGATATATTACTGGAAACTCAAGTTTTCCAGTAAATGACCAGAATTGTGTTATCTTCAAGGATTTTATGTTATCAACCAAAAGACATCTAGGGGTCCATTTGGGTCCTAATTGACCACAAAAATCAACATTTTGCCATGCCCATATCAGTCTCCAGACTTGAACTCCATTCAAAACTGATGGTTTGAATTGAAGATGACAGTCCATAAGCACAGACAAAGGATATCAAGGATTAGGATATAAATAGGATATAAAATAATATAATTTTTTTTTTAAATTGTAGCATCCAGCCACATCACCCACTAGGCCTTGGGATTGTGTGTGTATGTTTTGGATAGGCCCAGCAACCCACCCATGGGCTTTTTTTACATGGCAGGCAGGGTCGCAGTGAGTTCCACTGTCCTGGCAACCACATTGGCATCTCGTCTCCTCTCTCGCCCAGACACTTACTGGAACCACGCAGGCAGGAAGTAATCTCACTCAAGCACTGGCCCTCGGTGGAAAAGCCTAACTTTCCATCTGTTTTGTCATCCCTGCAGTGGACAGTTTTCTTGGTTGCTAGCAACAACGGCGCCACACAAACACAAACATGAATGAATGAATGTGCCCCTACTCTCAATGAGGTAAACATGCTAACATATTAGTCAGTAAACAGTGTATTAGTGTGCTTTGGTGAGTGAGTCATGACTGAGAGTGTTAGAATGGTACAAATCATGCATGGTGCTTTATAATGATGTATCTGTTCAGTGGAACAAGCCTGTGGGACGTTGAGATTTACCCATGAGCCCCTATGTCACAACATTCCTAGGAAGACAAACAGGTGAGGTGGGTAGTTATATTGTAGTTTGTTTGACCTTTGCTGTTACCAACATAAATCTTTTTTTCATGTCTGCATTCTTTTCACACCTCATTTCACAATGTTAGTAGTTTCCTGCTTCCGTCTCACAGCAAATTCTCCAGTGTTAAATTAACAAAGTGTGGACCTGTATAGACACTGGAACATTATTAAAGGTCATGATGAACAGTCAAAATCATGTTTGGATGATATTTGGATGAAACCAGATCAAAGTGTGATGACTAAAGTATGAAAATTGACTGTTGCTTCTACATTGATAAAGTTTGATCATAAAGTTACTGGTACCTTCCCCATGTCAAACTTGAATTCAATATTAAGGGGACAAGGTGACATCATCCCAACTCTCATTTTAATACACCAATGGCAACTTGATATTATCTTACCTAATTTAAATAAGTACTGCCTTGGAACCAACATCATAGAAGCAGTTGTCAAGTCAACATATCCTTCAGTGCTGCTGTGAACCGCATCACAAGAGACATGCAATTTCAATGTTGTTTGAGTTGTTTTGTGGATCACCAAATTTTCTTGAGCTGATTTTACTACAACACTGCTGGTAGTTAGCTGTGAAAGAAAAACACATTTTCAGAATGACTGTTCAGAACCTTTAAATAATAAAATATTAACGATGACATATCCACTTAGGATCTCACTCAGTGATGCCCATAGGACTGAAAATAGATAAATGAAACAACCATGTCTCTGTCATTAACAAAATCAATCATGGGTGGTAACTCTACAACTCACTTGAATGGCAAAGCACTCTGGGAAATATGGAAATCAAGCTTTACACTTAGCAGTGTGTTAAATTCGGGCGGCAGGTAGCCTTGTGGTTAGAGTGTTAGGCCAGTAACCGAAAGGTAGCTGTATCAATATTCCGAGCTGACAAGACAAAAATCTGTCATTCTGCCCCTGTAAATAAGAATATGCTCTTAAATAACTTGCCTAGTAAAAATAAAATACACTCTTCAGTGTCTATTCAAGTCCACACTTTGAATGTTAATTTAACACAGGGTATTTTTGATGTGTATCAGCTGTTGATTCAAAGAGATACAGTATACATGAGTATAATTATATTTATTGTGCGCCTGTTTTTTTGGTTGGTGTTTGTCTTTTACATATGCATGTGTGTTTCTCTGGGAAAGAATGTGTTTTATGTACTAGTTGGAACACATACACACAAACACACTCAGTAACGGCAGTAGTATTAATGAGGACCATCAGGCCATGTGTCCATGGGTCTTCTCCCTCTAGTGTATGACGTGACGAGACCACTGTGTACTTCCGTTACCCTGTCACAGGCCAACAAACTCCTGTTTAAAATCCAAGTCTACATAGCTTTTCAAAGGACAAGAACGTAATGCACATTGGCTAGATTGTCTCCTTTTTTTGCAGCTTGTATTAGTTGAAAACATTTCAGATTAAATGTATGGGTGTCAGATAACAGATTGGATAGATATGCTATTTTAATCATTTAAGTGGTCTCGATTAGTCTGAATTGGCGTAATAAAAATGTTTTTAGTAGTACCATATTCTAACTGCAGGTGGAAGCTTGTGATACATCACTGACATGGAGAGGAAGGTGCAGTTGGAAGAAGGAGGAGAGAGAGAGGGAGGAAATAAGGGAGGGAGTGAAAGCGAGTGACATGGGGAGAAAATGGGCAGAGAATTTGTGTCTGTCATGTCATCACTGAAGACTGTCCGTGGTATCCCGTGTTCAGAGAGTAAGCCTAAGTCCTCTATCTTTCTTTCTCCTCTCCTCTTTTTCTCCCCCCTGCTCGCTGTCCCCCCCCCCCTTCTCTCTGCTTCTCTCTCTGGGCTGACCGTTTCTCACCCTTGCGTCTGCTAGACAGGGGTGCGGAGTTCCAGCGTGTCTCCCAGCAGATGTGGAAGGCTAAGTTGCTGCGTCAGGAGCAGAGCTAAAAGGCTAACATCTGAGAAGCAGAGAGGACGACAACATGCCTCCCTGACCACCGCCAGCGCCATCCCTGTAAGTAGACATACATTTAATAGTCAAGCCACATCTTGAGTCATTTATCATACGGGAATCTGTTAAAGTGCCTGCCTTAATGTCTGTGTGCGCATGTGTGTATACGTAACAGACATAGAAAACGAGAGAGAAGGAGATTGGATTTGGAGGGGAAAGGAGAGAGGATTTGGAGAGGCAGAGAAAGGGAGGGAGAGAGGGGGGAATTGGGTGCCTGCTTGCGGCCGCATGTGGAACATGATGTCAGAGGAATGCTCTGTGCCTCTCCTCATAGCTGTCTGGAACAGCAGCCACCTTCCCTCCCTCCCGCCCTCCCTCTCCTTCAGCATCCGGCCCTGCAGCTGGAGCCTGCGGCGAAGGAAGGGAAATGAGGAAAGGAGGGAGAGAGAGAAGAAGACAGTAGGGCAGAGGGAGAATAACTCGGGAGAGAGAGATGAGTGAGACTTGGACAGTAACGGAGTGGAAATAAGGAGGGAGATATGTAAACAGGAGTTTATAGTGCTGCATAGGCTTTGAGTATTGCAGACCTGTGAGTCAGGGCTGTGGTCTGGAGGAGGAAGGGAACAGTAGTCTATTAGAGCTTGGGCTCCGGTAATGCAGACTGGGCTGTGGTTCTGTGTACTTAGCAGGGGTCAGGTGACTGAAGGATACAGTGGCTGCAGGCAGAGGGATTTAGAAGCAGTCAGACACTTAGCACAGAATGGTAGTAAGTTTACACTGTGTTGTATGAAACCACAGCTGCTGAGGTTTTAGTTTAGATTTAAGGCCAGTGGCATATTCTGTCTAAAGACTGAGAATTGTTTTGTGCTGTGTGATGGATATAACCTGTTGATGCTAAGATGAGGATTGGGATCGGCATAGCCAATCCTCTGCAAGGCTGGGTTTTCAAACAAATATATCCTCTTAAGTTAGAGAGAAAATATTGTCTGAATATGGCACTGTTTCAACAACTGAAACCCTGATAAGCGCTATACGCAGTTTATATAAGAGAAAAATCAAAAGGGTTCTTTGTGACCAGATCAGTCTTTCTTTTTTCCCCATCTACGTACATTATATCTAACCGTGATGCCAATCACAGCATCGGAAAGTCCTTGCTTCCTGAAGTCAAGATGGCTTATTCATCCCACTTTTCCTTCGTTCCTCAATGGGGAAAGAAAGAGGGAGTGTTTTATTTTTCCTGACAGTTTTAATGTGGCTGGCCACAGCCTTTACCGCAGCGGGGCGCAGGCAGTTTTATAGACAGCCAAATGCCATCCGCAGTAGCCCAGGGCCTGGAAGGACCTCGCCCTAATAAAGTAGTGGAGCAAAAAAATAAGTGGCTCAATTGCGTCTGCGGTAGCCAGACTGAATTCAGCTGGCTGTCTCTCACAGCCCTTAAACCAATAAACTGGAGATGTTAATCAGTAGCAGCTAGGTTACTGTAGGACAGAACAGCTATGGATCATGTGCTATTATGAGCAAGTGAGTGTCTGTATAATTGTGTGTTCTTTGTGGCAAAGAGGCAGAGAGCAATCTGACTCATTTTCCCCACTGGTATGATTTGTCTTGCTTTCGATTTAGCTTTGTTTATGAATTGGTCTTGGTGTCTACGTTGTGATTTCAACCTTGTATACACCCGAAGCTCCTTAAAAACATGTGCTTACATAACTTTCTCTCCTATCATGCAGATTTGCATACAACCTTCAGGATATCCCCTTGGTGAAGATGTAGTCCAACTGGTTGCCTAGGAGATGTTTCTAAACAGGGCTTCCTCTTGGCGCCGTCCCCGTGCCCTGTTGCTGTGGACTCTGTGGGTTCTACTCCTCCCCTCAACTGTCACCCTGACCACAAGCCCCGGCAACAGCACCCTGCTCTTTGACAGCACCGACAACAGCAACAGCCTGCGGAACTGCAGCTGCTCCACCCACATCCAGGACTGTGACGAGGCGCTGGCCAACCTGCTGTGCAGCTGCCATACTGTGCTGCGCTCCAAGCTGACCCCCGGTGGCCTGAGGGAGCAGGGAGGACTGACTGTGTGGCTCAGAGAGCCCTGGGTTCTCACAGAGCTGCTGAACGGCAGCGTGGTGCTCGATCTCCGCCTGTCGTTCTGTGGCACTGGCACCCTGGCCATCCACAACCAGTACCTGGCCCTGTTTGGCCTCCGTAGGCTGAGGGTCTATAGTGCTGCCCAGGACGCTCCACACCTGGAGCAGGTCCTCACCATCTCCTCTAGGAGTAGGGATATGGAGGGGATGGGGTACCTCTCCTCCACTGACCCCGCCTCCCCCTCCTCCGTTCTCCATGTATCCATCCTGGATGTGTCAGTGCTAAATGGGTTGTCGTCCCTGAAGGCCTACAGTGTGAGTGCCACTCCCATGTCCACCCTCTTCCAATACTTCCCCCACCTGCCCCTACACCCCTCCACCACCCTGGATCAGCCCCCAGAGCCCCAACAGGACTGCCTCCTCACCTTCATATACTAGACCTGTAGGCTCTGAGCTCAGAGCTAGATCTGTGCAAACTAGACTGGGCTGGATGGATGACACAGGTGCCTACAAGAGCTCCATCCACCCAGATGTTACTGAATGGGCTTGATGTGCAGAGAGCTGTGCTGCTTTTCAATGTGTGTCTATATGGTGCATTTCTACAGTGCAGGAAAAAACAAACACTATTATCTGTCCTCAAGAGGACTCTGGACAAGAAAACACAACCATCTCTGAGAAGAAGATATTTCAATATCATTGCAAGAGAAAGGGAGAGGTCTGGTTAGGTGAGAGTAAGACAACGATGGCATCCGTCTGCTGCTCTACAAACTGACAGAGCTTGTAGACCTGCTGCTGACAGTTAAATTTTCCAGCTGCTCTTTTCTCTCGGTTATTGCGTGCAGATGGCCTATTAAAACATGTTGTTTTGAAACCGGTTACGATGGCTGCCTTATAAATGGGCCAGCCTGATTAGAACCTTGTTGGATCATCAGGCGATGGACTTCACTCTTCGTGACTGTACAGTTCTGAATCCACCTACTTAAGCTGGACTTGGTTGGGGTTTTATTCAAGATGAAGCTAAAAGCGTTTTGGACTGGTTTGATCTGGAGATTGGTCCGGCCCATGCTGGATTGATTACATCACTCTGTTTCTGGTGTTCTAGAATTCAGGGTTGTCCTGGAACAACCTTGGAGTGGAGTGTTCTCCTCTCTATGTTCCACAATGTGTTCTTCGGCTCATGTTCTAGAACAGGGATGGGCAAACTTTTTGGCTCGAGGGCCACATTGGGATTTTGAAATTCAACAGAGGGATGCACATTATTTTTTTCACTAAATAATAATTCCCCCATCAAAAGTTTGTAAAAACAATACTCAAACCTCCCGTCGGATTGAACATAGTTTGCCCACTCCTGTTCTAGAATGACCATGTATATTTACTGTAGTACCTTGACCAGGGACCTACTATAGACCAGCCTAGTAAGGGTTAATAAATTGTACTCATGGTGTAAAAAAAAGAAGGAGCATGCAAAGAGGTGTTAGGAACTCAAAAAGAAGTTCCCCTCTCAGAAAACGAATGGCACCAATCTGGTCTTTATTTCCATCTCACATCCTGAGAGAGACGTAAACATTCAATTCATCTAAAACCACTCTCACAAACAAAGACTGCAGCCAACACTTATGTTCTGTAGATCATCCAGAGTCTGAGTGTGTGTGCGTGTGTGCATATGAATGTGTGTGTCTACGCGATGTGTGCATGTGAACAGTGCATTCGGAAAGAATTCAGACCTTTCACCTTTTCAACATGTTGTTACATTACAGCCTTATTCAAAATGTATTAAATTGTTTTTTCCCTCATCAAGCTACACACCCATAATGAGAAATGAAAAACTTTTTTTTGTGCAAATGTATTTTAAAATAAAAAACAGAAATAGCTTATTTCTTATATTTACATAAGTATTCAGACCCTATGCTATGAAACTCGAAATTGAGCACAGGTGCATACTGTTTCCATTGATCATTCTTGAGAAGTTTCTACAACTTGATTGGAGTCCACCTGTGTTAAACTCAATTGATTGGACATGATTTGGATAGGCACACGTCTGTCTATATAAGGTCCCACAGTTGACAGTGCATGTCAGAGCAAAAGCCAAGCAATGAGGTCGAAGGAATTGTCCGTAGGGATACCAAGACAGGATTATGGCGAGGCACAGATCTGGGGAAGGGTACCAAAAAATGTCTGCCGCATTGAAGGTCCCAAAGAACACAGTGGCTTCCATCCTTCTTAAATGAAAGGAGTTTGGAACCACCAAGACTCTTCCTAGAGATGGCCGCCGGCCAAACTAAACAGTCAGGGAGGTGACCAAGAACCCGATGGTCACTCTGACAGAGTTCCAGAGTTCCTCTGTGGAGATGGGAGAACCTTCCAGAAGGACAATCATATCTGCAGCACTCCACCAATCAGACCTTTATGGTAGAGTGGCCAGAAGGAAGACACTCCTCAGTAAAAGGTACATGACAGCCCACTTGGGAGTTTGCCTAAAGGCACTCAAAGATTCTCAGACAATGAGAAACAAGATTCTCTGGTCTTATGAAACCAAGATTGAACTCTTTGGCCTGAATGTCTGTAGGAAACCTGGCACCATCCCTACGGTGAAGCATGGTCGTGGCAGCATCATGCTGTGGGGATGTTTTTCAACAGCAGGGACTGGGAAATTAGTCAGGATCGAGGGAAAGATGAACGGAGCAAAGTACAGAGAGATCCTTGATGAAAACCTGCTCCAGAGCGTTTAGGACCTCAGACTGTGGTGAAGGTTCACCTTCTAACAGGATACCGACCCTAAGCACACAGCCAAGACAACGCAGGAGTGGCTTCTGGACGTCTCTGAATGTATTTGAGTGGCCCAGCCAGAGCCCTGACTTGAACCTGATCTAACATCTCTGGAGAGACCTCAAAATAGCTGTGCAGCGATGCTCCCCATCCACCCTGACAGAGCTTGAGAGGATCTGCAGAGAAGAATGGGAGAAACTCCCCAAATAAAGGTGTGCCAAGCTTGTAGCGTCATACCCAAGAAGACTTGAGGCTGTAATCGCTGCCAAAGGTGCTTCAACAAAGTACTGAATAAAGGGTCTGAATACCTCTATAATCTTTTTTTTGCTATGTCATTATGGGGTATAGTGTGCAGATTTATGAGGGAAAAAACGATTTAATCCATTTTAGAACAAGGCTGTAAAATAACAAAATGTGGAAAAGTCAAGGGGTTTGAATACTTGAATGCTCTGTACATGCATAGGTGTGTGCATATTCTTTTCTCATCTACATATTGTAACCCTATGGGCCCTGGTCAAAAGTAGGGCACTATATAGGGAATAGGGTGCCATTTGGGACGTGGGCACTCACTAATGACTGTTGATGTTGGAATCTGTATTTCCGCTATAATCTCTCAAGCACAGGCTCACTTTGTACAGCCAGAAATCTGGCATTAGTCTTTCCCATCTGGGGAATGTATGAATAGACACCTCTGAAAACCATTACCTGTGGATTAAACATTCAGGCTAGGTCATCAAAAATGTGTTGCTCCTTGCTCTAACCCACATGATTTCACATGTGCCAAACATATGGAAATGTCACATGTGAATTCATGGGATTTATATGTGATAATATTTCACATGTGGATTTTCACGTTGTGGATCAACATTTTCAAATTAGATTTCATAGATGATGCCCTACAAACAAAAATAAGTTGTTATGATACACATTGTGTTTTCAACGTACATATTTGACAAACATGACTATACTAGCTAGGTTTCCATCCAATTGGCAACACATTTTAATGTGAATATTCTAAAATCCGCATGAAAACAAGATGTGTTTCCATCAAATTGACTTGTTGCAGATAAAAGTGATGATGCAGTGCACATAAAAATACATTTTGCAGTTAAATTCCCATATACCGAATAAAAAATACAAGTTAAGTGTTTCCAGGACATTTTTTCAACTGATGAAAATGTTTGCATTATATAGCGTGTTCCCACTCTGGTATTGGCACATGGACTCGAGCCAACAGCTCACAGATACAGTGCAGTATTAGCCTACACAAGTGGTTCCCAACCTTTTTCGGTTACTGTACCACCAGCTAAATGTTGCTCTGCCCAGAATACCCCTGAAGTACCTCCTCGTGCATTTTACCATTTTACCTGTAGGCCTATGGTCTCATGCGTCTTCTCATGTACACGTCAAGCTCATCACCTTGCACATTCACCACCCTGTGAAGTTCATCGTAACTTATTTCATCTGTAGACCAAAAAACTGCATCCCGACAAGTCCTAGTGGGAGGACCACACAACATGTCATCACGTGACTCCAAGTTTACTACAATATGATGATTATTTTTATTTCCTCACATAAGCGTTTCCATCAACATTTCTTGTCTAATTCATTTCACAGACACAAATAGATCCCACCTTGTCTAGTGTATTTTGTTTTGTCGATATTTGGAAAGTTTACCAGCAGGTCCGTCATGACATTTTTTTATCCACCATGAACTTTACACACATAAAAAGGTTGGACATAAACCTGGTTTAAGAGGGTACATTTATTTATACGGTCTTTATTATTCAACATGTTCTTACCTGGGATTTGAAATCACAGCCTCTTGGTTCACAGCAGGAAGATCGGAATGCCACGCCACCCATGTCTGTGTCAGTAACTGATTTCACCTCTATTCCTACACTTTGGACTTCAAAGTACATCTCAACTTTGTTAAAAACACAACTCAAGAAAAAGTAATATATTTATATTAATGATTCAGGAGTAACATTAAAATCAGAATAACATGCCCCACCAACATTAGACAACTATACAGAAAACCGTCAAATTGCTGAAATAAGTAACTGAAATCCATGATGAGAGAAGTCAGAATAACTGATAACTAAAATAGCAGTGAACTCTTTTGCTAAGCACTGAGATGTATTATAGGTAATGAATGTTTAGGGGGAATGCTATTGACTTTGTGGCGCAGCAGAAATACAGTATCAGTGTATTCCAATTCCAGAGGTTGTGAATTCAAATCGCAGATGGTATCATAATTAAGCTGAACAGCGATAACACATGGAATTGCACATTTGAAAATCTGATCACATGTGAAGTGTTTCAAAAACATGTTTTCACATGTGAAATGCCTAGTGCTGACATTTAGGTTATTTTTTGTTTTTAAACCACTAATTGATGATGTGGGTTCAATTATTTGAATTCCATTTAGTTTATTATTCTGTGAGCTCAATGCGCATATTGCTCAGTTTCTCATAAATCGGACAAAGCCAGAACTGTGCGATGTAGTAGGGAGTTGTAGTTTCCAACAGGCTAATATTCTACATAGTTTACTACAGAAAATTTGGTAATTTACTACAATGCCCACAATCCATTGCACACCTACTTGTCCAGTCTGTGTTTCTTTTACGCCTGCTATGTATAAGAGACAGAAGAATGCACAATCGAGAGAGTTATCTCTACCTGAAAATACATGATCTAAGAAATAGATAGTTGGTATTCAGCAGTCATAAAAGTATCTGATGAAGGCGATTCATACTTGTCCCTTCAATAAATCTGATTTATGTAGCAACAAAGTGTTCCTTTTTCTTCATTCTCCCAGATAGTCACCAGTTGAAGTATCCTGGGGTAAGGAATGTTTTTGGAGTCATAAAAGTATGCTTTACTTACATTGAAGAACTACCAATTAAAAAAAATAATTCAGACAGCATCTGACTCTATAGAGATGATGACTAGGAATGAAATAAAGTCAAATGAAGCAAATGTAATATACACAACAAATATTTTATTAAAGTGAAGTAATGTGAATAAACAATGGTTCATAAGTGATAAGCAGTAATGGGCAGTCACTACCATCAGGTGACTTGTATTAATTGTTTTATGCTGTGTAGTTACTTCATTCAAGCCACACAATGCATAAATGCACAATGTTTAAAAATGCGTTTTTTTTAATGAAACCGTGACACTTTTTTTTTATCGAACAGAAACAGAACCAATCTCGAAATGCACTCATCGCTCGTCACTAGAAATGTCACATGAAAGTGTTACAAAAGCATGTTTTGAAATGATTTCACATGTGAAATCATGTGATTTTCCACATGTGAAAATATGAAACTACACTGTTAACCTCTTACCTCCACCCGACACGCAGGCGTCCCATCTAGACATCTGGAAATGCAAACGCTCTACGCTAAATGCTAATAACACTCGTTAAAACTCAAACGTTCATTAAAACACACATGCAGGGTACTGAATTAAAGCTACACTCGTTGTGAATCCAGCCAACAAGTCAGATTTTTAAAATGCTTTTCGGCGAAAGCATGAGAAGCTATTATCTGATAGCATGAAACACCCCTAAAGACCCGCAGGGGACGTAAACAAAATAATTAGCATAGTCGGCGCTACACAAAATGCAGAAATAAAATATAAAACATTCATTACCTTTGACCATCTTCTTTGTTGGCACTCCTAGATGTCCCATAAACATCACTATTGGGTCTTTTTTTCTCGATTAAACCGGTCCATATATAACCTAGATATCGATCTATGAAGACTGTGTGATCAAGGAAAAAAACAGCGTTTTATAACGCAACGTCGATTTTTTAAATTAAAAAAGTCGATGATAAACTTTCACAAAACACTTCAAAATACTTTTGTAATGCAACTTTAGGTATTAGTAAACGTTAATAATCGATCAAATTGATCACGAGGCGATGTATATTCTATAGCTGTACGTCTTGAAATAATGTCTGGATAAATCTCAAACAAAATATCCGGTCGGAGAACGGAAGAAATGGGCTGTCTCTTGTCCGTTTGACCAAGAAACAAATCCTAGGCAAATGACAAGACTGTTGACATCGTGTGAAAGCTGTAGGTATTGCAACCTCGGCTCCAGGTAATGTGGTTTCTATTCAACAATACATTCAAGTGGCGCATTGATATATTTTCCAGTTTTCAGTGATCAGATTTTCTTGCGCTTTTCGATGAAACACACGTTCTGTTTAGTCACAGCCGTGATTTAACCAGTTTTAGAAACATCTGAGTGTTTTCTATCCACACATACTAATCATATGCATATACTATATTCCTGGCATGAGTAGCAGGGCGCTGAAATGTTGCGCGATTTTTAACAGAATGTTCAAAAAGTAGCGGGTAGGATCAACAGGTTAACCATTGCTGTTAATTTTATGGTAAATTATAGTCATTTTACAGTACATTTCTACAGTAATAGGATACTGTATTAGTGTTTCACTATATTATTACTGTCAATCACAATGCACTTGGGTGCTTTTTGGCCCGTCCTGCAAATCAACTTGGCATGCCTCACTTGCAATTTCATTTAAACTCATAGGATAGCCTTCTTTTGAAGCACTTATGGCAAGAACTGTAAAAATCAGCTACTTCAAGAGACAGAAGCAAATAAAAAGTTGATGGTTGTATTTGATTAACATTTTATGGAAAGGGTATGGATATCAGCAAACAAAGAAAGTCACGCAACTACCGAGGACAAACATAAGTACAAGGTAGGCGTTTAATGATTACATTTTTTTAAAGTATTGACCTTGGACGAATCAATGTAGTGACAGCTAGATTCCACAAAGCCCGGTCTCTGCTTCACTCTGTTGGTGAAGTTCATCATCAACTTCCTTTAGCATGGAGGGGAGTTTCGTTCCCTAGGTATAGGACGACAGGAGCCTAGCAATTAGAGCATTCGGGCCAGTAACCAAAAGGTTGTCTGTGCCCTTGAACAAGGCACTTTACCCTAATTTGCTCCAGGGTTGCCGTACTACTATGATTGACATTGTAAAACAACACATTTCACTGCACCTATCCGGTGTATGAGACAAATATTTTGGGGATCATTTGTGGATTTGGCAGCTCTAACACAGTTCCACCTCAGACACCGCCAAAATAACTGCTATGTGGGTATAACAGTGTTGCTTCTGTCCCTCTCCTCGCCCCAACCTGGGCTCAAACCAAGGACCCTGTGAACACATTGACAACATTCACCCCCGAAGCATTGTTACCCATAACTCCACAAAAGCCATGGCCCTTGTAGAACAATGTGAAACAACTACTTCAAGGTCTCAGAGCAAGTGACGACACCAATTGAACAACTACTAGCGCTCGCCCGCTAACTAGCTAGCCATTTCACACCAGTTACACAGGTGTCCACTCGCATGGATCTGATATAATCTAGCACTAAGTGTGCATAACTACTCTGAGGATTTGAACTTGCAATCTTATGGTCTGAGTGTATTAATGTCTCAGCAGTGCCACCAGCTGGTTATTTGTTACCAAGAACATACAGTATATGCACACACTCTCAAAAATAAGAGTATGTTTATGGTACAGTGTTGTTCCCTGGTGTACAAAAAGGCCAAAGGAAAACATAAGATACCTTCAAAGGTACACATATGAACTCACATGGTACTAGTTGGTACCTTTTAGGGTACATGTGCAGGCAATCTATAATAATGGTACATTTTTCTACCCAAAATATTACATTTAAAGCTGCGTTCGTACCATGTGGGAGGAGGGAATTTACTAGTTGTGAAGTTGTAAATACCAGTTGGAATCATTGATGTGCATTCAAATTGTTGGGAAACACAAATTGGCTAATGGCCAACAAGCTGCGTCAACCATAAATGAAAAGTACAGCTATCAGGTTGGTAAGCAAATTATAGAGTTCAAAAACCATATTAACATATTGGTTTTTCTAAATTATGTTTTGTTACATTTGACTGCCAAAAATGCTGTTATCAAGGTCATTTCCGTAATAATAATATTTTTTTTTTACGTGTAAAGTGCTTTTCAAGAATAATCTCAAAGTGCATAAATAGAGCATAAATATTATTTCTCTTTTTTTTTACCAGGTAAGTTGACTGAGAACACATTCTCATTTACAGCAACAACCTGGGGAATAGTTACAGAGGAGATGGATGAATGAGCCAATTGTAAACTGGGGATGATTAGGTGACC
The DNA here is from genome assembly GCF_021184085.1 of Oncorhynchus gorbuscha. NCBI lineage: Eukaryota > Metazoa > Chordata > Actinopteri > Salmoniformes > Salmonidae > Oncorhynchus > Oncorhynchus gorbuscha. The sequence goes on from NC_060173.1 coordinate 81,091,969, forward strand.
GTGACGTTATGAGGGACAGCTTGGGAATTTAGCCAGGACACCAGGGTTAACACCCCTACTCTTACGATAACTGCCATGGGATCTTTAATGACCTCAGAGAGTCAGGACACCCATTTAACGTCCCATCCAAAAGAGAGCACCCTACACAGGTCTGTATCCACAATCACTGACCTGGGGAATTGGGACAGTTTTTAGACCAGAGGAAAGAGTGCCTCCTACTGGCCCTCAAACACCACTTCCAGCAGCATCTGGTCTCCCAGAAGCAAGCCAGCAGTGGGGTGCAGGGTGATACACTACTGGCAAGGTGACATCATAGTTCAGCATGTGGGAGAAGTCAGAGCTCAGGGATGATAGACGCGTTTCCCACTAGTAATTACCAGTTGGAAGGCCGTTCATGTGGATTTTTCCCAGTCGTATGTGGTAAAATCCAACTTCCCATGTGGTCATGAATGCAGCATTAAATACACTGATTACTGGACTTTAAAATGTAGGTGGGGCAAATGTATTCGGGAGCATCTCTTTAGCTATTGTCAGTTTTGCAATCTTTGTAAGACCCTGTGGCAATCAAGACCTGCACTGTTAAAAGGTTACTGTGCGGTTTCCAGGAGCTTAACGGCAGCTGGTTCACAGCAAGTTGATGTTTAATTTCAAATCTTACTGTCAACTAGTTACAAGTGAGTTATTGAAAATTTACTGTAACTTAGTACAGCTAATTCTTCACACCCACTGACCTGATGGTCTGGTTTAAAGAATTAAAATTACTATCTAGAAATTAAATATCGTATGGTACTTTAGTGTCGCTTCTTATAAGCTGCCTCTGTTTCCATCGATCACATTACCCCATTCTTTCCTATGCGAAGACTCAGTGGCGATATGAAGCCAAATGAAGTCAGTAATTTTAACAAGTGTCCACATACTTGTGTGTATAGTGTATGACTACACAACCTTTGAGCTTACGTTAACTAGCTGCCTAGCTCACCTAAAGAATAAAAAGGTTACAACAGCCATTATGCTTGCCTGTGCTGGTTTTCTTTTCACTTGTAAGGAAGGTAACGTTAACGTGCATTGTACACACAACTACAGTCGGTGGTTATCTAGCTCATTTTCATAAACACCTAGCTAACCACAGATCTTTCACCTAACCAAAATAGTTTGTCAGCAGCTAGCCTCTCGATTACAGAGGTCGGAAAACAATCAAATTCACCTATGCTTATTGGAGTAGTGGTTACAATCCAGTACATAGCACTGAACCATCCTTGCTTCTGATCGACAGAGAGACCTAAGGTTAGCTACAAAAGCCAGGGATATTCAATAATTCTAGACAAAAAAAAGCTAAGATATGTAATTGGAAAGATGCTATCCCACAATACACACGATAAAGACACAATATCAATTATTTAAATGAGAAACTACAAAAAGGTTATAATATCTACTATTTATTCTATTTGATTTCACCTGCTAGGTTCCTTGTTGCTGAGCATTTGTGTGGAGTAATTTAGAGTTTTTCAATCGCTGCAACACTGCCTTGAGTGATGACGTCAAGCATGTGACAGGATGTGCAATTCTGCAGTGGTGTAAAGGACTTACAGTTGAAGTCGGAAGTTTACATACGGTATACTTAGGTTGGAGTCATTAAAACTTGTTTTTCAACCACTCCACAAATGTCTTGTTAACAAACTATAATTTTGGCAAGTCAGTTAGGACATCTACTTTGTGCATGACACAAGTAATTATTCCAACAATTGTTTACAGACAGATTATTTCATTTATCACAATTCCAGTAGGTTAGAAGTTCACATACACTAAATTGACTGTGCCTTTAAACAGCTTGGAAAATTCCAGAAAATGATGTCATGGCTTTAGAAGCTTCTGATAGGCTGATTGACATCATTTGAGTCAATTGGAGGTGTACCTATGGATTTATTTCAAGGTCTACCTTCAAACTCAGTGCCTCTTTGCTTGACATCATGGGAAAATCAAAAGAAATCAGCCATGACCTCAGAAAAAAAAATTGTAGACCTCCACATGTCTGGGTCATCCTTGGGAGCAATTTCTAAATACCTGACGGTAGCACATGCATCTGTGCAATCACCACCTTCCGGAGACACCTGAAACCCCACCTCTTTAAGGAATACCTAGGATAGGATAAGTAATCCCTCTCACCCCCCCCCCCCCCCTTAAGATTTAGATGCACTATTGTAAAGTGACTGTTCCACTGGATGTCATAAGGTGAATGCACCAATTTGTAAGTCGCTCTGGATAAGAGTGTCTGCTAAATGACTTAAATGTAAATGTAAATGCAATAATACGCAAGTATAAACATGGGACCATACAGCCATCATACCACTCAGGAAGGAGACGCATTCTGTCTCCTAGAGATGAACGTACTTTGGTGCGAAAAGTGCAAATCAATCCCAGAACAACAGCAAAGGACCTTGTGAAGATGTTGGAGGAAACAGGTACAAAAATATCTATATCCATAGTAAAAAGAGTCCTATATCGACATAACCCGAACGCCGCTCTGGAAGGAAGAAGCCACTACTCCAAAATCGCCATAAAGAAGCCAGACTACGGTTTGCAACTACACATAAGGACAAAGTTCATACATTTTGGAGAAATGTCCTCTGGTCTGATGAAACAAAAATAGAACTTGTTTGGCCATAATGACCATCGTTATGTTTGGAGGAAAAAGGGGGAGGCTTGCAAGCCGAAGAACACCATCCCAACCGTGAAGCACGGGTATGGCAGCATCATGTTGTGGGGGTGCTTTGCTACAGGAGGGACTGGTGCACTTCACAAAATAGATGGCATCATGAGGTCGGAAAATTACGTGGATATATTGAAGCAACATCTCAAGCCATCAGTCAGGAAGTTAAAGCTTGGTCGTAAATGGGTCTTCCAAATGGACAATGACCCCAAGCATACTTACAAAGTTGTGGCAAAATGGCTTAAGGACAACAAAGTCAAGGTATTGGAGTGGCCATCGCAAAGCCCTGACCTCAATCCTATAGAAAATATGTGGGCAGAATTGAAAAAGCGTGTGCGAGCAAGGAGGCCTACAAACCTGACGCAGTTACACCAGCTCTGTTAGGAGGAATGGGACAAAATTCACCCAACTTATTATGGGAAACTTATTATGGGAAACTTATTATGGGAAGCTTGTGGAAGGCTACCCAAAATGTTTGACCCAAGTTAAACCATTTAAAAGGCAATGCTACCAAATACTAAATGAGTGTATGCAAATGTCTGACCCACTGGGAATGTGATGAAAGAAGTAAAAGCTGAAATAAATCAATCTTTCTACTATTATTCTGACATTTCACATTCTTAAAATAAAGTGGTGATCCTAACTGACCTAAGACATGGAATTTTTACTAGGATTAAAAGTCAGGAATTGTGAAACTGACTTTAAATGTATTTGGCTATGGTGTATTCAACTGTAAGTCAAAAATACAAAAAAAGTACTAAAGTAGATTTTTGGGGTATCTGTACTTTACTTTACTCTTTATATTTTTGGCAACTTTTACTTTTACTTCACCACATTCCTAAAGAAAATAATTTACTTTTTTCTCCCCACATTTTCCCTGAAACCCAAAAGTACTTCTTACATCTTGAATGCTTAGCGGGACAGGAAAATGGTCTAATTCACACACTTATCAAGAAAACATTAGATGTCATCCCTACTGCCTCTGATCTGGCAGACTCACTAAACATATGCTTAATTTGTAATGATGTCTGAATATTGGAGTGTGCCCCTGACTATCCGTAAATAAATAAAAACCTAGAAAATGTGGCCATCTGCTTTGCTTAATATAAGGAACTTGAAATTATTATACTTTTACTTTTAATACTTAAGTATATTTTTGCAATTACATGTACTTTAAAAAAATAATTTTAGACTTTAACTCAAGTAACGTTAGTATTTTACTGGTTTGCTTATACTTTTGTCATTTTTCCATTAAGGTATCTTTACTTTTACTCTAGTATGACAATTGAGTACTTTTTCCAACACTGCAGTTCTGTATGATAGCCACATTAGCAGCTAGTTAATATTTAATTTAGGGGGGGGTAATTACAGGGAAATATATTGATAAAACTGACCTTGTCTGAGAGTCTTTCCGGGGTTGTCTACACAAAATACAGAAAATACAGACCTTATATGAAGTAGTTCTAAAATCCCTATTGAAAAAATGAATGGTGGAAAAACTATTGGAACCATGTCCGGGTTTTACCACTAGTTTATTGTGTATTATGACTCATACTGTGGTACTCAATTGACTCCTTGAAGGACAGCTCATCTCTCCTTGTCCCAGAATCGGCCAGGATGCATCGTGCGGCCCATTAACGACACATGGGCGAAGCACACAATTGGCGTTAATACGATGCCAATGGAATTTCCCCATCAGCTCAACATTATATCCGGGGGCGCCTCTAGGTTTAGAAACTCTGTGCTTTGGCCTGTTTCTGCGGATGAGAGTTTAATTTCCCTGCCAGAAAACAGGTGATACCGTAAAGTGTTGTGTATTCGCGCACAAATCCGGGGTGTACGGTCCAAACATGCACTCAGTTGACTGTAGCGTATTTAAAGCACCCACAAGTTACCGGTGGCTGAAAATACAAACATCGCGGGATGAACGAGTGTCGAATTTCCGGTCAAGGTTTGGCCATTTAAAAATAATTCCTTCCTCCCTTGCCCTGCAGGTGTATACTCGTCAGTCGTCAAGTGTCCACTTAATTTGAGGGCTGAGGGGATAGGGTGTGTCTATGGACTGTAAATCCTTTAGCGCGGATTGCTTGACTCTTTTTTTGCGTGTGTTGGCTCCTTCAGACCGTCTATCTAATATCTATGTTTTCACATGTATATTTTCGCTTCTGCTTTTACGAACAGGTAAACATCACTTTCATCTGAATGGAATTCCTCAAGGAACGCAAGGTCTTCAGGTACAATTATTTATTAACGTCCGCATTTAGTTCAGATCAAGAAACAGTGTAGCATGTATCATTTTATTATAGAAAAACTGGCTTTTCATTACTACAGGTCTGTTTTTTTTTATATCCTAAAAATCGTTTGTTGTGTTCAATCATTTCACGACTTGTAGAAGGCTTATCGACACCAAATACATAAATGATAGTAGCCTAGATGTAAAGTGTTGTTCTCCTGTCTCAACCTGATCTTCATGTTTGATAGGATACAAACCTCACAATAGTTATGTACAGGATCGAATCGTAGTGTCAACCTTTCCTATTGTGTGAGCAGGACACGTTTATTTTCTGTATTCGATCTTTTTTGTTTGTTTTTCAGGTCAATAACCAACCATGAGTTAGAAGACTTAGGCTATGTGATGTTTAAAAAATAAGAAGATATGAAACATTTCCTTCTGACTATTTATTTGATGGTGCAGTGTGGCTATGGTAAGTTACCAACACCAATCATTGTTAAGAACAGGTTCAACATCTGACTGTACTGTTTTTGTCACTATCATATATGTTGTTGTAGTGTGTGTTATTTAAGCAATAAGGCATGAGGGAGGCCAAAATACCACGGCTAAGGGCTGTTCTTAAGCACGACGCAACGCAGAGTGCCTAGATACAGCCCTTAGCCGTGGTATATTGTTCATATATCACAAACCCCTGAGGTGCATTATTGCTATTATGAACTGGTTGCCAACGTAATTGGAGCAGTAAAAATAAATGTTTTATCATACCCATGATATACGGTCTGATATACCATGGCTTTCAGCCAATCAGCATTCAGAACTCAAACCTCCCAGTTTATAATAAGCATTATGATCTGGGTGGTTCGATCCCTGAATGCTGATTGGCTGACAGCCATGGCATATCAGACCATATACCACGAGTATGACAACATTTTTACATTTAAATTTTTACTGCTCTAATTACGTTGTTGTAATAGTTTATAATAGCAATAAGGCACCTCAGGGGTTTGTGATATATGAACAATATACCACGGCTAAGGGCTGTATCTAGGCACTCTGCGTTGCGTCGTGCTTAAGAACAGCCCTTAGCCATGGAATATTGTCCATATATCAAGGGCTGTATCCAGGCGTTGCGTCGTGCCTAAGAGCAGCCCTTAGCCATGGAATATTGGCCATATACCACACCCCCTCGGGCCTTATAGCTTAAATATTCCACCTTATATTTCTGGCAGCTGTTTTTGTACTGAACTGGAAAATAAAATATTTTAGTGGCGCAGTGGTCTAATACCCTGACTACAACGCTCGTGTCACGTGCGCAAGCTTTGAAAAATAAATGTAGGAATCTATATTATTCAATTATTGCACCCACACTGCTCTCACACGTCAACGAGTGTCTGCATTGCCAAGGGCTAAAATAGAAGTCATTCCTATTTCTGACGCAGATCGCGTTGCAAGTCCTGCCTCTCCCATCTCCTCATTGGTTTATAGAAGCAGGTACCCACGTGCCATCTCCTCATTGGTTATACCCACATGGGTGATTGAAAGACGAACTGTTGCTGTTTGTCGTGGTAATACTATGAAAGTTTAGATGCCAATCACCATATAAGTTAAACATGAAAAATCCTGGAAGGAGGAGCGATGACTAGAAACGATTCCGTTGACTGTTTTTATGTGTGGATTAATTGTCGGAGTTGAGGACCTTGTGCATTTCAGGTCAAATAACAATCTAATGTTTATATCCCAGGACAAATTAGCGAGCTGCAAGCTAATGCTTTTCTGCCTTTCCCCAAATTAATGTCATTGGTTGAGAGTTTTTGATATTTCAACCTGCGTGTCAAGATCGCGTTTGGTGTAGGGGGACAAAATGCATTTCTGCACGCACGCAGCTGGTTTGTGTTCCGTGTAAGGCACTGCAGTGTTTGAGGCATCACTACAGATCCGGGTTTCGATCCCGGGCTGTGTCGCAGCTGGCCGCGAGGCGGTATACAATTGGCCCAGCGGCGCCCGGGTTAGGGGAGGGTTTGGCCGGCATGTCCTTGTCCCAGCAACTCCTGTGGTGCGCCGGGCGCATGCACACTGACACGGTCGCCAGTTGTACTGTGTTTCCTCTGACACATTGGTGCAGCTTGCTTCCGGGTTAAACGTGCAGTGTGTCAAGAAGCAGTGCGGCTTGGCAGGGTTGTGTTTCGGAGGACGCATGGCTCTCGACCTTCGATCTGCCGAGTCCATACGGGAGTTGCGGCGTTGGGACAAGATTGTAACTATCAATTGGATATCACGAAATTGGGGAGAAAAAGGGGTAAAAAATATTAACAAAAAGAAAACCGGTTCAATATAGCATTCCAGTTTTACTGCCAGATACCATCAGCAAGTTATATATTTACTGCACCTGCCTACCTGGCCTCGGATAAGACACTGTGAACATTTGCTCTCACATATATATATATACCCACCCACAAACAGTCTGTGTCTGTGGGCAGTATAGTGGTACCATAAACTGTATGTTATCTTTATGAGTTTGATGGTAATGGCCCTCACTGTATTAGCTTCTTCCTTTCAGCCCTGTGCTCCCTCCCTGCTCCAGTCAATGTTTCCATAGAGTCCCTCAACTTCCACCATGTTCTACGCTGGAGCGCCGGTCCAGGTACACCTCCTGGGACCGTGTACAAGATCATCCGCAGGTTGTCACAATATTTTGAATGACGGTTTATTCCCAAACCATTCTGTTGTTGAGGTATGCCCAAACCCAGTGCTTTTGCCTATATGCATTTAGCAGTGGTGGAAACACTGGACAGTTACTTTGAATTCAAACGGAGTACAGTGTCACCTATCGTCATGATTTTGTATGTGTTAATCTTGTTGGATAATTCTACTACTGCATTGTGGTTACGTTATTGGACTTTAGACAAATGATGTTGATCGGATTCCCATGACACACTTTATATGACTGGGTTGTGGATTGTCTCAGAGGTTAGATGTAATAACACTATAATTACAGTAGTAAATCATTGCTTTTCAGAGTGACAGTCATTGGAAAGTTCAAACTTCAGTCAGAGCATTTTGGGTTTCACTTGTGGAGAAAAGTGTTTGTTTTGGACATAAGCTATAACCTTTACCTTTAACCAACATTAGCCTATTCAGCATAATTTGCCTGTCTTACCAAGTGTGTTGTGGCTGGAATATTTGACTGCAGTGTGAAATGTTTTTTTCTCAAGTATTGCTTTCACTTGACCGTAGATACAGCTTTGTGTCATCGTGGTCGTTGTTTCCACCCTCATAGTATCTGCTCTAGAGACTGTTATGCAGGTGTTACCACTTTAAAAAGGCTGTGAATTTCAAGGAAATGCAATATAATCAACCACTTTTTCTTCTGCTGGGGGTCTGGTGAGGATGCAACAAGTCTTACAGATGAGCTTACTGAAAACACAGCTTTGTTTTGTTTGAACTACAGATACAGTGGGGCAAAAACGTATTTAGTCAGCCACCAATTGTGCAAGTTCTTCCACTTAAAAAGATGAGAGAGGCCTGTAATGTTCATTATAGGTACACTTCAACTATGACAGAAAAAATGAGAAAAAAATCCAGAAAATCACATTGTAGGATTTTTAATGAATTTATTTGCAAATTATGGTAGAAAGTAAGTATTTGGTCACCTACAAACAAGCAAGATTTCTGGCTCTCACAGACCTGTAACTTCTTCTTTAAGAGGCTCCTCTTTCCTCCACTCGTTACCTGTATCCAATTTGTAAGTCGCTCTGGATAAGAGTGTCTGCTAAATGACTTAAATGTAAATGTAATGTATTAATGGCACCTGTTTGAACTTGTTATCAGTATAAAAGACACCTGTCGACAACCTCAAACAGTCACACTCCAAACTCTACTATGGCCAAGACCAAAGAGCTGTCAAAGGACACCAGAAACAAAATTGTAGACCTGCTCCAGGCTGGGAAGACTGAATCTGCAATAGGTAAGCAGCTTGGTTTGAAGAAATCAACTGTGGGAGCAATTATTAGGAAATGGAAGACATACAAAGACCACTGATAATCTCCCTCAATCTGGGGCTCCACGCATGATCTCACCCCGTGGGGTCAAAATGATCACAAGAACAGTGAGAAAAAATCCCAGAACCACACGGGGGGACCTAGTGAATGACCTGCAGAGAGCTGGGACCAAAGTAACAAAGCCTACCATCCAGGCCCATGTCCAGGCCCGTCTGAAGTTTGCTAGAGAGCATTTGGATGATCCAGAAGAAGATTGGGAGAATGTCATATGGTCAGATGAAACCAAAATATAACTTTTTGGTAAAAACTCAACTCGTCGTGTTTGGAGGACAAAGAATGCTGAGGTGCATCCAAAGAACACCATACCTACTGTGAAGCATGGGGGTGGAAACATCATGCTTTGGGGCTGTTTTTCTACAAAGGGACCAGGACGACTGATCCGTGTAAAGGAAAGAATGAATGGGGCCATGTATCGTGAGATTTTGAGTGAAAACCTCCTTCCATCAGCAAGGGCATTGAAGATGAAACGTGGCTGGGTCTTTCAGCATGACAATGATCCCAAACACACCGCCACGGGCAACGAAGGAGTGGCTTTGTAAGAAGCATTTCAAGGTCCTGGAGTGGCCTAGCCAGTCTCCAGATCTCAACCCCATAGAAAATCTTTGGAGGGAGTTGAAAGTCCGTGTTGCCCAGCAACAGCCCCAAAACATCACTGCTCTAGAGTGTGTGAACCTTGTGAAGACTTACAGAAAATGTTTGCCCTCTGTCATTGCCAACAAATGGTATATAACAAAGTATTGAGATAAAATTTTGTTTTTGACCAAATACTAATTTTCCACCATAATTTGCAAATAAATTCATAAAAAATCCTACAATGATTTTCTGGATTTTTTTTCTCATTTGGTCTGTTATAGTTGAAGTGTACCTATGATGAAAATTATAGGCCTCTCTCATCTTTTTAAGTGGGAGAACTTGCACAATTGGTGGCTGACTAAATACGTTTTTGCCCCACTTTAAATACTCATTATGGACCAGAGAAAACTACTGAGTGATATGGGTATACAATTCTGTCTCACAACACTGCGAATGAGATATTGTTGAGGTTTGAAGACCACACAAATTAAACTTTTGAATCATTTGGAATTGAACCAAACATACTTTTTGTTAATGAAGTTATTCAACTCGCCTGCTCTTTGTTTTATTTGCTAATATTCGGCACCACACACAAATGACCCTCCTTGTTTCTGTCTCAACAGAGGAAACCACAGGCAGCAAGTTCCACATCAAACCAACGTGACAAGTCATAGGCTGGATCTAAAGTTCCCCAAAGAAGAGTATACATTCTGTGTTTCGGCCTTCCACAACCTCTCAGAGTCACCCGTGGTCGAGACCACCTTCACCCCCTTCACACAGAGTATGTCTGCTCTCCATTTTGTCTTGCCAGTAGGAATGTTAAGATATTTCTTTGCTAGAGATTTTGAATAGGTGTTTGTGTGAGTGCAATTATTTACATTATCCAGGTCGACATTAAATTACACAATCTAGGCATGTATTTGTGTGTGAACGTGTCTGATGTAACGTTTTTGTAAATTGTTTAATCTGTGTGTGAAATGATGCTACAGTACCATTATATCTTACTTAGCTGTTATTGGCTCTCCAATATTGTCTTTGGATGGATGTGGCAACTGCCTGGAAATCAACATCACACTGCTTGAGATAGAAACTATTAAAAAGGTCTATGGGAAATCATTATCTTTTGACATCTACTGGAAGAGAGCAGGAGAGACAAAGGTAAAAAAAACAACTAGGCCTATTCTTTCCTTGTCTTCATTGCAGTATCAAATTGTACTCTTTTTATGATGTGAACTATAGAGGACCGTTTCATTGTGAATTATTACTCTTCATTCATGTTCATTTCCAGCCCCAAATGACCCAAACAACTCATTTAGCTTACATGCTGGAGAACTTGGAGGTGGGTATGGTGTACTGTGTGAGGGTGTACACAAGGATCATCACCAACCTCAACACACGGTCCTCTGGGTGGAAATGTGCTTACACCAGCGTTCTGGAGCCCAACAGAGGTGAATATTGTCTATAGTCTAAGTCAATGTTTCATCCCAATTGCACAGAGCCCCAATTTGATCATGATTCTCTCTCTCTCTCTCCTCTCAGTCCCTGCTGTTGTAGCTGGAGTGTCTGTTGTCCTCATTGTGAGTGGGGTAGGTCTGATGGTTCTCACGTTTGGCCTGTTCTACACGGGGTTCCTGTGCAAGCTGAAGACTCATCAACCCAGAGGACTGGTGAGAAATGGCTACATCTGTAACTAACTACACCTCACAATCTCACTCTTTGTCATTGTTTCAATGTTGATCTGTGGATCTAGGATGTGAATTTGTGGAGCTTAAGAAATGCAAAGCCACAATGCAAATACATAGCCAATGCTAATTCCTGTAGGAAAATACTATAAGAGGAACCCTGCCACCCATGTAGTCCACATAAAGGGGTGTACACACATCTATAGCCATAAGATTCAGGAATTGACGTCACTGTACCTTTCTGTGTTTAACACAGCCTCTCTCTTCTCCCCCCATGCAGACTGCCCTGGTGGAGGGCCACTTCCTCATCCCAGAGCGGACGATCCCTGACTTGGTCTCTATATCTTCTGCGACAGAGGAACAAGGGAAGGCCCGCAGATCAAAAACACACCATGACAGAGAGAACTCTAACCAAGCAGGGGAGGAGGAGGAGGAGGAGGATGATGAGGAAGAGGGGGGAAACGACGGCTACATGGACCGCGCTGCGGGGCTCTCCTCTGACAGCAGCTCCAGCACCACACAGTCCCAGGATGCATCAGGGACCAACGTAGCCCTCCTTGACACAGCAGGGCATTCTATGGGATTGAGTTCTGAGGTAGCTGCTGCTGAGGAGAAAGGGAAGCCCCTGTGGGTGTGATGGTGCTAGGATGTCAGGCTCAGGGAGAGGTCACAGGTGAACAGGCGAGGGTCATTTCCAGCTTTAACAGAGACCGACCCAGACCTTTGGGACTTGGAGGGTTGGGTGGAGAGGAGAAGGAGGAGAAAGAAAGAGAGGTGGAGGAGAAGGAGACCTCTGGTAATGTCAATCTGTTCTCTGTGACTCTGGGGGCATTGAGGGAAAAGGAGGGTGAGTGTGAAGAGGAGACAGACTTTCTGTTAGAATTTTCGAAACAGGAGCAGAAGCCTCAACTTCCCATCAACTCCTTACAGAGGAACTTACGACCGGGCAGCATGAGATCTCAGAGTGAGATACAGGAGGATACAGGCCTAGTACTGACACTGCCAAAGACAGTCTGCACATGGATATACTCTGAATATTCAAATAGACATGCTGACAGCAGCACAGAGACACACTCTGGCTACCTTGTAACGCACACAGGCACTGTGCAGGCTGACAATGAGACAGAAGAGGAAGACTTCTCAGGGTACATGGGACATTGATTATTGTGTGTGTGGCTCTGTGTAATAGTGTTCCTTAGCTGATAACTGCACAGATATTCCACTTGGTTGTATATCCTGTCTCACATAGGCCTACATTCCTTCCCAATTATTGCCTTCTGTTGAGGATGTGAATGTGTATGTAAAATAATAATTTCCATAAAATGCCATGCACTTGTTTTTGTATGTCGGTTTTATTTATTGTAATGCAAGTGCAATTTCACGAGAGAAGAATAAGCGCTCAGATTAAATTGTTATGCCATCTTAACCGACTTAATTTGGCATCAATGCGCTATTGACTCTTCCCCAATGATTGTATACACTACAAGACCAAAAGTATGTGGACACCTGCTTGTCGAACATCTCATTCCAAAATCATGTGCATTAATATGGAGTTGGTCCCCCCCCCCTTTGCTGCTATAACAGCCTCCACTCTTCTGTGAAGGCTTTCCACTAGTTATTCAAACATTGCTGTGAGGACTTAGTGAGGTCAGGCACTGATGTTTGGTGATTAGACCCGGCTCGCAGTCGGCATTCCAATTCCTCCAAAAGGTGTTCAATTGGGTTGAGGTCAGGGGGTTCTGTGCAGGCCAGTCAAATTCATCCACAACAATCTCGACAAACGATTTCTGAATGGACCTCGTTTTGTGCACGGGGATATTGTCATGCTGAAAAGGAGGAAAGGGCCTTCACCAAACTGTTGCCACAAATTTGGAAGCACAGAATTGTCTAGAATGTCATTGTATGCTATGGCGTTAAGATATCCCCTCACTGGAACTAAGGGGCCTATCCCGAACCATGAAAAACAGCCACAGACCATTATTCCTCCTCCACTAAACTTTAGAGTTTGCACTATGTATTGGGCAGGTAGCGTTCTCCTGGCATCCTCTGACCCCAGATTTGTTCGGAATTCCAGATGGTGAAGCGTAATCCATCACTCCAGAGAAGGCGTTTCCACTGCTCCAGAGTCCAATGACAGCGAGCTTTGCACCACTCCAGTCAACGCTTGGCATTGTACATGGTGATCTTAGGCTTGTGTGCAGCTACTCGGCAATGGAAACCCACTTCATTGTTGCTTCCAGAGGCAGTTTGAAACTCTAGTGAGTGTTGCAACCGAGGAAAGGCCATTTTTACACACTTCAGCGTTCAGTGAGCTTGTGTGGCCTACCACTTTGCGGCTGAGCTGTTGATCCTAGACGTTTGCACTTCACAATAACAGCACTTACAGTTGCCCGGGGCAGCTCTAGCAGGGCAGAAATTTGACGAACTGACTTGTTGGAAAGGTGGCATCCTATGACGGTGCCACATTGAAAGTCACTGAGCTCTTCAGTAAGGCCATTCTACTGACAATGTTTGTCTATGGAGATTGCATGGCTGTGTGATCAATTTTAAATGCCTGTTAGCAATGGGTTTGGCTAAGAGAGCCGAATCCACTAATTTGAAGGGGTGTCCACATACATATGTGTGTATGTATATTTACATTTACATTTAAGTCATTTAGCAGACGCTCTTATCCAGAGCGACTTACAAAATGATATGAATGGACAAACGCATCGAATGAATGAATGGTGTCATGTGATCGATGGTTTGGTCCATTCATATATAGGGGTCCAATGGGCCGCATTTCAACAACATGCTGGTTATTGTGGTTCCACACGTTAAATAGGTACAAAAATCTTGGTGGTGAACCAAAAATAAGTAAAGGGTACAACACTGTCAACCTGGACTCAGGGGTAGATGTAACATAATAAATGTAAATCTTGGACACTCCTATTAGTATGATATGTTACATTTCATATGGTATATATTAATTTGTGGATGGCCATCATCCATTTCGTATGATATGTTACAAATTGCAATTCCTATGATGTGTTACGAATTGCAATTCGTACAATATGTTACGAATTTGGAAAAAGTATGCTATGTTGTGAATTCCAATTTGTTGTGGCTAATGTTTGCTAGGTGGCTAACGCTAAGTAATCTTAAGTAACCTTCTTTCTTATGTAACCGTACCATATTGTCAGGAAAAGAAAAGAGAGAGAACAACGAAAAAGCCTGGTCTTATAACTTGCGGTGCCCGACCCCTTGGCCATGTGTGTACATTTTAACATCAATTGGGGAGAGAGAGACTCAAATATCCCATTCATTTGTACATACAGGGCACGTTTGAGTAGTAAGCGAAAGCAACCGACTGTAGATCAAAGTCAATGAGTGACGTCTGGGGAGGTGCATCTGCAACAGCTGAAAATCGGACGCTGATGTGATTTACCAACAGTAAGGCTCAGTGCAACATGCCATTGTTTATAAAAGATTTTCTTTGTAATGTCAAAATAAAACAACCCCCATATCACACACTCATGAACTGTAACTATACTGTATATGTGCCTGCTCTTCAGGACATCTACAGCACCTGGTGTCACAGGAAGACCAAGAAGATAATCAAGGACCTCATTCCTCCAAACCACGGCCTGTTCACACCACTATCATCTAGAAGGCGGAGACAGTACAGGTGCATTAAAGCTGCGAATGAGAGACTGAAAAACACCTTTCTCCAAGCCATCAGACTGTTAAATAGTCACCAGACGGCCTCCGCCCAGTACCATTCTCTGAACTTTAGTCACTGTTACTAGCCGGCAACACCTGGTACTCAACCCTGCACCTTAGAGACTGCTGCACTATGTACATAATCACTTAAATAATGTTTACATACTGTTTTACCCACTTCACATGTACACAGAACAAGAATATAAATGCAACATGCAACAATTTCTAAGATTTTACTACGATTTTACTACGTTACAAGTCTCTGAACATAGCAGTGCAGCAATGCTCCCCATCCAACCTGACAGAGCTTGAGAGGATCAGCGGAGAAGAATGGGAGAAACTCCCCAAATACAGGCTTGCCAAGCTTGTAGTGCCATACCCAAGAATAATAATAATAATAATAATATATGCCATTTAGCAGACGCTTTTATCCAAAGCGACTTACAGTCATGTGTGCATACATTCTACGTATGGGTGGTCCCGGGGATCGAACCCACTACCCTGGCGTTACAAGCGCCATGCTCTACCAACTGAGCTACAGAAGGACCACACAAGAAGACTTGAGGTAATTGCTGCCAAAGGTGCTTCAACAAAGTACTGAGTAAAGGGTCTGAATACTTATGCAAATGTAATATCTGTTTATTTTAATACCTTGCAAAAAAATACAAAAACTTTTTGCTTTTTTATTTTTGGATATTTTGTGTAGATGAGAAAACAACCATTTTATCAGTTTTAGAAAGACTAAAAGAGTCACATTGACTGGAGCAGGCAGTTCACACATTGCTGAGAGAGACATAATTTTATATTAGCATATTTTACCTCAGAAATACATGAATGACTACAATGAAGCAGTAGGCCTTGTGGGAAAAGTCAAGGGGTCTGAATGCACTGTATTTTCCACAAGGCCTGCCGCTTCATTTTAGCCATTACCTTATTTCTGAGTTGAAATATACTAATATAATTATGTCTCTCTCAGCAATGTGTGAACTGCCTGCTCCAGTCAATGTGACTCTCTCTTCCAGCCATTTTGTCCATATCCTGATGTGGTATCCAGGGGTGTGTACTACCTCGTGAAGGTTTGCTCTGACAGGTATGTGTTTGCTTGTGGGTGAGTGTCAGTCTGTGATCTGTATGAGTATCTCTCTCACTCCCTAATCCCTAAATATCTAAATCAACAAGCAAAAACAGCCTTCCCTTGAGGCGTTTACTCTTGGGAGATTCTTTGCTGTAATTACACCACGTAGATGAAGAGACTTGTCAGAACAGGTCTGGGAGTGTCTTCCTGCATTTAAGGGCAATGATGCATACCCATAGTTACTGTAATATTTAGCCAACAAGTAAGCAGATTAAAGGTAACTGAAGTTCAAAACACTTCAGCTAGTCTTCAACTGCTCTTTCCCTCTCTCTCTCTTAGTCCCTATGTTTTGTCCCTCCTGTACAGAAGGGGAAGGGTCGAACAGACTTGGGAAGAGGTGGCTGTTTGTGAGCATGTGCAGTCCCCTCTGGTGTGTAGCCTGACCAGAGTTTCTCTGACCGAAACCCCACCTACCACAGCCAGGTGTTCGCTGTGTTGGGGAACCACATCTCACGCCTGACCCACCAAGATTGCTTTAAACTCATCAACAACAATGAGTATCAGCATTTCCTCAGGGTTAAAGTTCAAATACTTTGGAGTTGTGTTCAGTAGCACTAGCAGAGCTTGCACCTATACGTTCTCCATTTGAAAAACAGCTGGTGCCTTTGGAGAGACTTTCAAGATGCAGTGAGTCATGTCAGAACCTAGCATATTAATTTCTTACAAACAACAGTTGAAAATTCCAAAAAAACTAGGCTACATCACGTATTGAAGTTCACTTCCCTTGCTTTGTCTAACAACACTAATGAATCTAGCAAATATGTTCTGGGTCAGAGTGCAGTATTTATTTAGTTTCATTGCAGAAATGTTTGTTAGCACGTTTCTCACACTGGCTTTATCCACAGAGGAGTGTTGCCTAGCAACGCGTGCCTCTGAGGGGAGGAGTCTACATTGCACAACAAATGACCATGATTAAGGAATCTGTTTCGGACCCAACAGCTAGCCTGATGGCAAAAAATGTCTAAAAAATATATGCTTTCAGCTAATATTGAGAAGTATCCAACAAAATAACTACACTATGGTGTTTACTAATCATAAACTATTTACATATCATATACATGTCGGTACGTTTGTGGACAATTCTTACTTACTCAACCTTAAAGTCCAATACAGTCGTTTTTATCTTGCTATCAAATCATTTCTGAGTAACGATTAAGTACCTTTTTATAGTGATTGTTTTCAATTAAAATGGTCAACAAGAAAATAGCTTCCAGATAATTTTTTAGACTGTCTGTGAGTGTTCTGAGTGGAGAGGGAAAAACGGGAAACCAGCTGTTATTGGAACGCTTCCTTACTGTTCTATTACTGTTCTATAACTAATTTACCGCCTGGTGATGTCACCAGTCAGGCCAAAACTACATCCTACCAAAATAGGCTAAAATTTCAGCCGGTCTTTACAAACGGGTTTAACACTAAAGTGGCATTATCGTGATTTTTGGCAATTTCGCAGTAATATGCCAACCTCATAGTGGGCCTGGTTGCACAGCAGTCACTAAGCTCGTTTGTCCCTCTGTGTTTCCTGTAGCCCACCTGGATCTACCCTTGGTGAGTGAGAGCCTGTGACAGCACTCTGTGTGGACCTGAGGCCTCCTGTGGATGGCCAACGAGATGTCTACTACAGGTTCAGCTACAAACTCCACATCAGACGCAAACCGCAACAGGGATGGCAACAGTAAGGACAGGAAGAGCATGATATGTACACTTAAACGTATTTATGATGGTCCAAACTTTTGAAGACCCAAAACCTATGCCATATGGGTCTATTTGAAATTGAGTGACACATTCAAACTCATTATAACGCACTCACTAAATCATCAGATGTGCTTATTAATGCATTAAATGTTTTTCATTGCTAAATGTCTCTTCAGTGCATTCAAGCATGATGCATGCAGGGATTTTTCTGGATCAAAATGGGACTTAGGTGGTTGGCGTGGCCAATAATGTGGTTGCTGATTTTTTTATTTATTTTTATGTAGAGGCCTAGCTGTTGGTCACAGTGATACAATTTAGCTGTTTTAAAGCTAATTTGCTGCAATCCTACATGCTTTGCCACAAGGCTAAGAGAACATTTTAGCAGTTTTAAAGCACATTTCCTGCAGTTCTACACATTGGGCCATGGCTTATGCTACTGTATCTGAATGTATCAAACATTATAATAAAATCAATGGGGGTCTCATGCAATAACACAAATATTCCTGAATCATACTTTTTACATTTTAGATTGTCCCTGACTGTTATTTTTGCGATTGTAATAAAAATGTATACAGTGCCTTGCGAAAGTATTCGGCCCCCTTGAACCTTGCGACCTTTTGCTGCACTGAAAGTAAAGGAGCTGAATAATTTTGCACGCCCAATTTTTCAGGTTTTGAATTGTTGAAGTTTGAAATATCCAATAAATGTCGTTCCACTTCATGATTGTGTCCCACTTGTTGTTGATTCTTCACAAAAAATACAGTTTTATATCTTTGTTTTGAAGCCTGAAATGTGGCAAAAGGTCGCAAAGTTCAAGGGGGCTGAATACTTCCGCAAGACACTGTATATACATATTCCATCCTACGTTTTTCCATCCTGAAAAATATTTACAAAATATTTATTTTACGGTTTTTCCCGCCCGATACTTTTCTATGCAGAAAACTTGGCATGGTATCTGTGTCCAGTACTTTGTAGACAAGGTGCCTCTGAAGGGTAAGACTCCCAGAAGAGAGTACTGTGTCTCCGTAAGGATCTTAGGTGGCCCAGAGAGACTCGGCAGGAACTCCTACAGCCACCCACACTGTAGCTTCACTACTAAGTACACCGCAGGCAAGTGTGCGCATGGGTGTACACACATGAATCCATGTTAGTGGTCTTTGTGCCCTGACTATCTCTCTTCACAGAGGTCTCAGTGGCTTTGTCTTTTCTTGTGATGCTGTCTGAGCTCTGTACAGCCCTACTGGTTCACACTGGATTAATCTGTCTGAAACGACCTCTTCCAGAAATCCTGTTGAGTTATAGACTGATACCGTTATTCTAGCCCTGGCTTCAATCAATCAAATGTATTTTATAAAGCACTTTTTACATCCGCAGTTGTCACAAAGTGCTTTACAGATACCTTGCCTAAAATCCCCAAAGAGCAAGACATGCTGATGCAGAAGCGCAGTGGCTAGGCAAAACTCCCTAGATAGCAGGTTACTCAATCAGCAGGGATTTGGGACAAAGTAACACTGTCTGAAAAGTGTTGGGTAACTCATAGCATTAAGTCGCATCATAAACCTTAGCTTAGGCCTTGGTAAAATGTCAACGTGAGGCTCACAGTGGAGACACAACACAGGAAAGAGCTGCAGGTGTCGCATATGCCTCCCCTCTGTTGTCACACACACGCCACCACTGATACATGTGCCTGTGGTTGTGCTGTGGTCACAAAGACAGAGGGCAGAGTGTTTAACAGACAGCTGCATCCCCGCCATCTGCTTCTCTCGTTTGGTTAAAGCTGTAGCTACAAAGATAGGTTTTTTTTTTTTTTTTTTGGCTGACCTGAAAACATTCTTATAGAAATGTGAGTTACAGATCTGTCATTCTCATTGAAAGCAAGTCTAAGAAGCAGTAGATCGGTTCAATGTGCGCTAGGTCTATGGTTCCTGTTCTTAAGTTTAGTTTTTGCGTCTTATTTATTATTAAACTTTTGATTTTGTACACCAGTTTAAACAGCTGAAAATACAACTTATGTTATGGA
Source organism: Oncorhynchus gorbuscha (assembly GCF_021184085.1). Classification (NCBI taxonomy): domain Eukaryota; kingdom Metazoa; phylum Chordata; class Actinopteri; order Salmoniformes; family Salmonidae; genus Oncorhynchus; species Oncorhynchus gorbuscha. The sequence continues at coordinate 81,111,771 of NC_060173.1, forward strand.
AAGTATATTTCAGTGGTTTACACAATGACTGTTTTGTTTTATCACATTAACTGAAAAGAGGCGATCTATTCAAATTTTGGCAACCAGAAATGGCAACGTGATTCCTGCATATTGCACCTTTAAAACAAACCCCTCTTCTTTGTCTCTCTAATGCAGGGGTTCCCAAACTTTTTCACTCAGGGCCCCCCCTTCCAGCAATTCTATGGGCACAAGCACTGTTCATGACAAGGGCTGCTGCAGTCACAAAATTGCATCAGTCGGTGATTGTCAAGCAAATATCTGTCGGGCTCACGGTAGTTGACCGTTAATTAACATAAGCACATTTAGCATCTCCTGGCTTCCACACAAGCCACTGATGCAGACCTTTAACATTTTCATTTGAAAAAGTATAATAAATCCATGTAATATAGCCTACACCTTCAGTCAATCCATTGTTTATTTTAGACAGGTAAAGAAACATGATATGAAGAAAATGTGGTCTATTTCAGAAGAACAGAATAGCATACACAGTTGTCCTTTGGACCTGGATGTGGGTATGCCATATGGCTGTGGGATACACTAGTTAATTTAGCAGACAAGATTTGCTTAGAATTCTGTGGCATTTTATAGTATGAAAAATACAATTTAAAAAAAGATGAATAAATTAAAGGACATTTTCTCCAAACCATTTGAGGAAGTGCGCACACTATTCTGTGTTGAGCGGGTAACAAAGAAATAAGTACTCCAATATGCTTAATTTAGAGTTATTAATGTAACTATATTTGTTTTACGAACATTGGGCTAAATGTTTAGATGTTTAATACATTGTAAGGCTGCATGATGAGACCTAATGATTTGAAAAAGTTGCTTGAAAGGCATGAGCTCTGATTTGTTTTGTTTTTGCGCAGACTGTACACACTTCGTCAGTCTCTCATTCACACTTTGAGAAGCACTTGATAGGCATCCCTTTGTGTGGCTATAATGCACCCTAAAAAAAAGCTATGCCTTTTGCAGCCTCTCATCTCACTCACACCTCTCATCTCACTCACATGGCTCTCCATCACGTGATCGGGTCATTCTCAGGTTTCAAGTGAAGACCGACACATTGGGGACGCAACTGCACATGTCCTTATCCAATTCCGAGGTGCATATTGAACATTTTGGAAGAACTGTACACGTTTACTTTTCGTCAGCCAACAAGAGGAGTAAGCCTAACAAATAACAAAAGCACTAGCCAATCTACTATATCCCATAGTACCAAAGTTGACATATTCTGTGCAATAAATAAATATTCCAAACACAGTCTGGGACAGTTGTAGGATGCGATAGATCCCAAATTAAAACAACCACTAGCATCAAAAAACATTTTGTTTGCAATGAGGCTGACGCAACAGATCTGAACGTTTAGCTTAAAATGTTGAGTGCAGCAATGCGCACACAGCAGTAGGTTATAAGCGTGAATGTTCCATTAGCGGGAAAACACCATTATTTCTCAAAAGTGACCGCAAATGCAATTATGCATGTAATGCTTTTATTATAAACGTGCATTTTTATGGTGAAAATGATCTTCCCCAAACTTTAACCCTGAGCTACCTTTTGAGTTTGGATCCTGCGACGCAGTTGGCAACAGTTGCTGGGACCACTGCTATAGTATCTGTCCAGGCATCCTGCTGATCAAGGGTCTGATGAGCTGCTTGGTGTAGCAGCTAGCCTAGCTGCCACTGTTAGGTGCCTATCAAGCTAGCAGGGTTTCCTTGAGGGCTTGAAGGCAGCCCGTGACGTGGTTAGCCCTTGTGGCTGGGACTGTGGATCGTTCCGGGCTTGTGACTGTATAGATCCTTGCCATTTGTTGCTGTTTCCATCTTCCCTGCGACCTGCCCTGTCTGGAATTGCAAGGAACAACAGCATAAACAATGTTGCTATATGACAAAGAGAAACGCCTATGGGAGTACCATCGAGGACAGTGGTGTCTCTCTATCACAGGCGAAGGAACTTTTAAACAAACAAAAATAGTTCTACAAGCAGTTGTTACAACAATGAGAAAATAGCTTCAAGTGTTGTGTCCAAATACTGGTGGAGTCAACTAATAAAAGAATGGACAACCTGACCAAAGAGGTGCAGGACCTGAAGAAGAGTTTGTAGTTATCCCAGGGTCAGCTCAATGAGTTTAAACAGGAAAACGGTAAGATGGCAGCAGTCTTTAAGTCACTGAGGAAGGACATCAGTTCTGTATGTGAATCCATGATAACAATGACTGAGAAATCAGATTATCTCAAGGGACATTCAAGGCAGAACAACATTGTTGTGGATAGAATTGCAGAATCTCCGCATGAGATCCGGATGAAGTGATGGAAATGATCTCTGAGAAACTGAAGCTGGAAGAATGAGGTGGAGCAGGAAGAATGAGGTGGAGCGCGCACACAGGAATGAAAAACCGGCCCAGGTGACAGGCCCAGGCAGATAGTAGTGAAGTTCATGAGGTTAAAGGGCAAGGTAGCTGCTCTCGAAAGAGCCAAGAACTTGAAAGGAACGTACATCTTCCTCATCGGGGACTATCCAGAAGCTGTGTGCCTCAAGAGAAAATAACATTCCGTCCATGTAAGCTACCAGAGCGCTTGAGCCTGGAAGGGATGGGTTCGTAGCTTCAACCCTGTAGCAGACACACACAGTTGCACGTGGTTAACATTTAACTGGTTAAATGGACTGCTGAATGTTTTTTTTCTCTCTTGCTTTGTTTGGTATTTTCCATATTCTGTCTGTCTGAGAAGCTACCCAGGAAAGGGATGAAAATAGCCCATATTTGATAAGGTTCATGAAAACAATAACTTGCTAACATCAGATAACGTTCATATATTAGCTATTTTTGAGACTCATTTAGATGATTTCCTTGGATGATACAGTAGTAGCAATACAAGGTTTATAACATCTATAGAAGAGACAGAAATGATTATGCTGTATATATTCAGAGCCATATCCCTGTAACGCTTAGAGAAGGTCTCCTGTCAAGTGTTATTGAAGTGCTGTGGTTGCAGGGTCACCTGCCTCATCTAAAGCCTATTCTTTTGGGGTGTTGCTGTAGGCCACCAAGTGTTAACAGTCAGTAGCTAAATAATGTGTCAAACGCTTGGTACTGTATGTGATGTAAACCGAGAGCTCTACTTTCTTTGGGGTCCTCAATATTGACTGACTTTCATCAAGCTGTCTGCTCAAGAGGAAGCTTCTCACTGTAACCAGTGCCTGTATTCTGGTTCAGGTTATTAATCAACCTACCACGGGTGTTTACAAGCACTACAGGATCAAGATAATCCACATGTTTTGATCACATTTTTTTGACTAATTCTGTAGCACTTTGTTCGAAAGCTTTGTCCGGATCCATTGGATGTAGTGGTCACAATATTAGTGGCTATAGCCAGGAAAGCCAAAGTTTCAAAAGGTGGCCTAAAATAGTGTAGAAGAGATCATACAAAATATTTTGTGACTCTTATGTGGATGATGTTACAAATATTAGTTAGTCTGATGTGATTAATGAGGAGCATCCAGCCACTGCACTTGATGAATTTATGAAATGGCTTCTTGCAATTATTGATGAACGTGGCACCTGTTGAGAAACTGACTGTTAGAACTGTTGAAGCTCCATGGATTGATGAGGAATTGAAAAGCTGTGTGGCTGAAAGAGATGGGGCAAAAAGGACTGGCTAATAAGTTTGATTGCACATCTGATTTACTGCAAATTGAGAAATGATGTGACGAAACTTAACAGAAAGAAGAATAAACTATTATGAAGCCAGGATCAATGATACTGTATAAATAATGATGGAGTGGGAAAACACATTGGATTACTTTAAATTAAATTATGGGCAGAAAGATAAATTCAATACCAACTTTCATCGACTCAGATGGCTTATTCATCACAACCATTTGATGTTGCCAATTATTTGAATGATTACTTCATTGGCAAAGTGGGCAAACACGGGCAGGATATGCCAACAACGAACAGTGAGCCATCATGCATAAAAAAACAGATGGTTTCTATCCCCCATATACATAACATTCTATTGGTTGCAAGAATTATGTATAATCATTTAAATTGAAAAACGTAAGTTTTCAATACAGTGTTGTTTTGTGTGTCAGTTCATAAACCATGTGCCATGGAAACATGATTGTTATTACTGTACATATGTTGTCACAAAGACGAGGTACAAGCAACCGTTAATAGCGTGGGCATGACTTACACCACATTGCTGAATTAACATAAATGTGTCAAGTAGAGGAGGGGGAGTCTAGGCTAACACGCTGCTAATAAAAGCTAGGTTGTTTCCAATCTGCTCGCTATTTGATTTGTTCCATTGTGAAGCGTTGACCACAGCAATGGTTTAGTGTTGAGGGGTTTTCCCTTATGGGGGATTGTATGAGGTGACCTTAGTCACAGGCTCACACATGGTGTCAGATGAGGTGCAACGGTCTCTTGATTTAAGACTGTTTTTTTTATCAACATATTTCATTTTAAACACATTAACACTGTCTGACTCTTTGCAGAGATAAGTACAACACCAGGAGAACCTGCTTCCGGTGTCCTATGATGAGGAACGGTTTCCCTCAGTGCATTTAGTTCCACCATCGTCACCTTCGGGAAGCAGTGGAAAGGATGGAGCGAGTAAGGATGGCAGTGATCGAGACTGAGGGGAAGATAAAGTGGGGGAGGAGGAGGGCACGAGACAAGAGGGGCTGCTGCCGATCTGTCCTCTCTCAACCCCCTCTCCCCTTCCTCCTCTTCTTCCTCTAAAACAGAGGTGCTCCTACCCCATCCAAAAACACTCTCCGGACTATCCCACTGTCCCGTCCACAGAGCTTAAGACCACCTCTGAGACAGTGTCCAACCGCCCTCAATGTCCTCTCTTCATAACGTAAGAGCAACAACGTGAATCTCTGCTTAGACCTGACTGCCTTTCAATGTCCATATCAAACAACTGTCAACTATCTGTGACCTCACAAACCAGTCAACTTCCAGAGCCAGCCAAGTGTGGTTCATTGGGACAGGACTTGAGCTTCAGTTTTTTCTCAGAGAGAGTAGAGGGATTACAGCAGATAAAAGAGGAGGAGGGGAGTGGTCATGTGATGATGTGGCTTTTCATATGTGAAAATGTGTTTTTGGAACACTTTGTGACATTTCAAAACACTTCATATGTTCCTAAAACACGTTTTCACATGATTTCAGATGTGAAATGTCACATTTCACGTATGCTTCAACATGTGATAACATGAAACTACACTGTTAGCCATTGCTGTTAATTTAGTGGTACATTTTATAGTCATTATATGGTAGATTTTTACAGTAATATGCACTACCTGTCAAAAGTTTTAGAACACCTACTCATTCAAGTTTTTTTTATTACTACTATTTTCTACATTGTAGAGTAATAGTGAAGACATAAACTATGAAATAACAAATGGAATAATGTAGTAACCAAAAAAGTGTTAAACAAATCCAAATATATTTTATATTTGAGATTCTTCAAAGTAGCCACCCTTTGCCTTGATGACAGCTTTGCACATTGTTTCAACCAGTTTCATGAGGTTGTCACCTGGAATGCATTTTAATTAACAGGTGTGCCTTCTTAAAGTTAATTTGTGTAATTTCTTTCCTTCTTAATGCATTTGAGCCAATCAGTTGTGTTGTGACAAGGTATGGGTGGTATACAGATAATAGCCCTATTTTGTAAAAGACCGGGTCCATGTTATGGCAAGAACAGCTCAAATAAGCAAAGTGAAAAGAAAGGCCATCATTGCAGTTGCAAAAACCATCAAGCACTATGATGAAACTGAAGTAAGTCCCACAAGGACCACCACAGGAAAGGAAGACTCAGAGTTACCTCTGCTGCAGAGGATACGTTCATTGGAGTTACCAGCCTCAGGAATTGCAGCCCAATTAAATGCTTCACAGTGTTCAAGTAACAAACACATCTCACCATCAACTGTTCAGAGGAGACTGTGTGAATCAGGCCTTCATGGTCAAATTGCTGCAAAGAAACCACTACTAAAGGGCACCAATAAGAAGAAGAGACTTTCTTGGGCCAAGAAACACGAGCAATGTGCTTTAGACCATTGGAAATGTGTCCTTTGGTCTGAGTCCAAATTTGGGATTTTTGGATCCAACCGCCGTGTCTTTGTGAGATGCGATGTGGGTGAACGGATGATCTCCGCATGTGTATTTCCCACCGTAAAGCATGGAGGAGGAGGTGTTATGGTGTGGTAGTGTCACCAACAAAGCACAGTCAGTGATTTTTCAGGCACACTTAACCAGCATGGCTACCAAAGCATTCTGCAGCGATACGCCATCCATCTGGTTTGTGCTTAGTGAGACTGTCCTGTTGAAAAACAATTGATTATGACCCAACACACCTCCAGGCTGTGTAAGGGCTATTTTACCAAGAATGAGAGTGATGGAGTGCTGCATCAGATGACCTGGCCTCCACAATCACCCGACCTCAACCAAATTGAGATGTTTTGGGATGAGTCTGACTGCAGAGTGAAGGGACAGCAGCCAACAAGTGCTCAGCATATGTGGGAACTCCTTCAAGACTGATGGAAAAGCATCCCTGGTGAAGCTGGTTGAGAGAATGCCAAGAGTGTGCAAAGCTGTCATCAAAGCAAAGGGTGGCTATTTGATGAAACTCAAATATAAAATATATTTTGATTTAACACTTTTTTGGTTACTACATGATACCATGTGTTATTTCATAGTTTTGATGTCTTCACTACTATTCTACAATGTAGGGGGGAAAAATGGGGGGAAAAAGAAAAACCGAGGTTCTGTGTTATGCACTATAGCCCGTTACCATATCATATGTGATTGAATATTATTTGCTGTTGGCTTGTGTGGGTGTATGTGTTATGCAACATAGCTGACTTGAAACATTGTTAACAGTTTCAGGGCCATGGGCCTTTCTCATGATGGAAAATACAGAATAACATGAAGACAGGAACTGTGGGGGGGCACATTCAGAACGTAATGTTGCGAGAACAAACAGTCTTTTTTTAGATAACAGGAGCCAGGTGCCTGATAACTGTATATTCTACACAGCTACAACAACTGACCGCTGAAGCGCTTAGGGGCTGGACCAGCCTCTGCGCCAACAATCAACGATAGGCTGGGTGAGTCTAAACCACGCCCAGTCTCTACTCTGACATGCCGGCTCGGACACAGGAACTACCTCCTGTCAGAGTATATATATATAATATCTTTGTCAGGAACAAGTCAGTTCTCTGTTTGCCCTGCGAGGTGGGACAGAGAGCCCGTATATACGAAAATTGCATTTACCACTTATTGCTTAGCTAATAAAAAATACATTGTATACAATCGGTGACTCAATGTCATATTTATCCTGATACCAGATTCGAATTGACGAAACCCTAGGTGTTCTAAAACTTTTGACCGGTAGTATATGTATTAGTGTTCTGCTATATATTTACTGTCAAATGCAATGCGCTTGGGTACTTTTTGGCCTGTCCTGCAACTTAACTTGGCATGCCTCACTTGCAATTGCATTTAAACCTATAGGATAGCCTTCTTTTGATGGCCTATGGCACAAACACGATCGGTGGGTCCCCTGTCGGACTGTTGAGCTAACCTAGGCTAATGTGATTAGCATGAGGTTGTAAGTAACAATAACATTTCCCAGGACATAGACATATCTGATATTGGCAGAAAGCTTACGTTCGTGTTAATCTAACTGCACTGTCAAAATTAGAGTATCTATTACAGTGAAAGAATACAATGCTATTGTTTGAGGAGAAAGCACCGTTATGAGCTTAAATGTATTAATAAACCAATTAGGCACATTTGGGCAGTATTGGATCAGTCTAAAAATGTGCACAAACACTGCTGCCATCCAGTGGCCAAAATCTAAATTGTGCCTGGGCTGGCATAATACATTATGGCCTTTCTCTTGCATTTCAAAGATGATGGTACAAATGTTTTTCTTTGTATTATCTTTTACCAGATCTAATGTGTTATATTCTCCTGCATTAGTTTAACACTTCCACAAACTACAAAGTGTTTCCTTTGAAATGGTATCAATAATATGCATGTCCTTGCTTCAGGTCCTGAGCTACAGGCAGTTAGATTTGGGTATGTAATATATGGCGAAAATTGAAAAAAAAGATGCTTAAGTGGTTTTAAGAAAAAGTAACAGTGCTCAGGGACACTTGACATTATGTCCTAGATTAAATCAGATCAAGTGTGAACACGCAATAGCCGATACCCGCATAGCTTGTGTTTTGGCAGTGTCAGAGGTGTAGTTTCTTACTTATTAGTGACCTTAATTCATCAATCGAGTACAAGTGAGGAATGAAAAGCTGCAGACACTGCCCTCCATGGAATGAGTTTGACACCTGCTGTAAAACAACACATTTCACTGAACCGATCTGGTGTATATGACAATAAAACATGGTGTAATTTTTATTCCGATAGATGCTTGTGGATTTGATAGCTCTAACTCAGTTCCACCTCCGACACCGAAATGCGGATGTTTTCTATCGTGAATCTGATAGAATCTAAGAAGTGCATAAATTCTCTCAGGATTTGAACTTGCAACCTTTCGGTCTGGAGTGCATTAATGTCTCAGCAGTGCCACCAAGAACATACACTACCGTGTAGCGTTTAGGGTCACTTCGAAATGTCCTTGTTTTTGAAAGAAAAGCAAAAAATTTTGTCCGTTGAAATAACATCAAATTGATCAGAAATACAGTGTAGACATTGTTGTGTAGTCTCGAAGGCCAGCATCCCGGAGTCGCCACTTCACTGCTGACGTTGAGACTGGTGTTTTGTGGGTACAATTTAATGAAGCTGCCAGTTGAGGACTTGTGAGGTGTCTGATTTCAAACTAGACACTCTAATGTACTTGCCCTCTTGCTCAGTTGTGCACCAGGGCCAGGAGTGCGTGCGCCATAACAAGCATCCTGGTGACCTAGAAGTATACATGACAAATTAATGGAAGTATGGAGGAAGTTTTGTGCCAATAAAAACAAAGGGTAAAATATGTGTCCAAAAAAACAAAAATATTTTCTGAGCTTTCTTATATTCCCTACATTTAGGACAGACCTTATTCCTCATGATTTATTTACTTGATTCTGGGCAGCTTTTAGCAAAATGCACAAGTGCATTCTTGTAGTGTTGCACCGTATACCGGTACCACGGTTATATCACAGTACCAAAACGTCATAATTCTTATGATACCAACATTTTATAATACTGTAGTATCGTTTCCATATGATAATACCACATTTTTCAGCCCTGCCAATTACACTTGTTTTATAAAGTCAGTTTCCTGCGCATCTATTCCTCAATCAGTTTTTGAAATATAATTTAGTCGTGATAGCGAGCTGGGATAGTGACCCTGATTGGTCTTCTGTGTTTACATTTATGCATTTGATACATTAGAGCAGAGCAAGTAAAGTTAATACATTGTATAATTGAATCCCTGGTATAACCAAAAGCACAGGCCAGTCTGAGTAGGCTCTGCAAGTTTGTTGTCACGCAGCCTCTGAGTGCCTGGGAGGACAAATACAGCACAGCTGTGCAACAGGCATGCTTGCAGCTTTACTGCAAAGGAAACGTCTTGTCTTAGCTCAAACGGTTAAAAAATATGACCCATATTAACAAAGCTACCTTTTTTATTCCTGCGTAATTTCACGCATATTTTATATATTTCATAAACCATGTTTTGGACCATTTTAAACTAATTCCAGGCCGCTAATTATTGGTTTGATAAAGAACATTTTTCAGTCATTTTACCTACATAACATCCTGCTAACTTGAGTGTATGTCTAGGGAAATTTGATTGGTAAAGGAAATGGGTCTGCTACACTACTCATTTGTATTTATTATGGATCCCATTATTTGCTGCCTTGGCATGGGGATCCATATCAAGGCAAGTCCTACAGGTCTAGAAAAATTAAGGCAGTTCTATACAATTAAAAACATTACATTGCACAACACATTCATTGTGTGCCCTCAGGCCATTACCCTACTACCACATATCTACACACAATCCGTGTGTGTGTGTGTGTGTGTGTGTGTGTGTGTGTGTGTGTGTGTGTGTGTGTGTGTGTGTGTGTGTGTGTGTGTGTGTGTGTGTGTGTGTGTGTGTGTGTGTGTGTGTGTGTGTGTGTGTGTGTGTGTGTGTGTGTGTGTGTGTGTGTGTGTGTGTGTGTGTGTGTGTGTGTGTGTGTGTGTGTGTGCGTTTGTCTGTGCCGGTGTGTGTGTCTCTTCACAGTCCATGCTGTTCCATAAAGTCATGTGTACACTACACAATTTTGGCCACAGTTTAGCTATCCTAGTCAAGTTTTTGAGATTGAAGACAAAATCCCCATGTCGATGCCTACTCGGGCGCACGGCCATCATTGACGCTCGTTTAATGTGAGCGGATCAGAGACGCAATCTGAGGGCTACTGATCTTGTGCAAGAGCACGTTTTGAGAACAGCGATCAGCAACAGCCAACGAGAGTTCGCCAGAGAAGAAGCCAGTGAGATGATGACGTTGTTTTTCATCTCCCAGAATGTGTAGACTCAACCAGGAGCTACTACTAGTATGCTTTTGAACTTGTCTTTAACCAAAGCAAAAGTGTCATTGCTACAGCTCTGAAGTTCACAAGCAATGTTATTCAATTCAAAATGTTGGCAAGATATTTCAACTCTGTGTGGCAAACGTGAATGTCTTACTGAAAACATTTTAGGCTGCTTTGAGCCACAGCTAATTGTAGCTACTGTACGTTAAATCTAATCACATCATTGTTTTTGTGAAACGACCAAATGAAGAATCTTGCAGTGTGTGACCCCCGTCTGTGCCACATCGTTTAGTGTGCGCACCACTATGTTGGCAACACAAAAATAACTACAGGAAAGAAGGTTGTTTAATGTGAGAGGCTCATCGATGTTAGGATTTTGAAAGTCGTGTAGTGTACACCTGGTTCAAGGTGTATTTTTTAAATCTGTTTTCTAAATTTGATTTTACTGCTTGCATGAGTTACTTGGTGTGGAATAGAGAAGTCATGGCTCTATGTAGTATTGTACACCTCCCATAGTCTGTCCTGGACTTGGGGACTTTGAAGAGACCACTGTTGGCATGGCTAGTGGGGTATGCATGGGTGTCTGAGCTGTGTTTTTTATTTATTTGACCTTTATTTAACTAGGCAAGTCAGTTAAGAACAAATTCTTATTTTCAATGACAGCCTAGGAACAGTGGGTTAACTGCCTGTTCAGGGGCAGAACAACAGATTTTGTACCTTGTCAGCTCGGGGATTTGAACTTGCAACCTTTCAGTTACTAGTCCAACGCTCTAACCACTAGGCTATGCTGTGCTAGTAGTTTAAACAGACAGCTCGGTAATGGTGATGAAGTCAATCTCTCCTTTACTTTGAGCCAGGAAGATTGACATGCGTATTATTAATGTTAGCTCTCCGTGTACATTTAAGGACCAGACGTGCTGCCCTGTTCTGGGCCATTCGTAAGTCCCTCTTTGTGGCACCTGACCACACAACTGGACAGTGGTCCATGTACAACAAAACTAGGTCCTGTCTTGTTTATAGCGATGTTAGTGCTTTTTTTATGGACAGACCTCTCCCCATCTTAGTTACTGTTGCATCAATATGTTTTGACCATGACAGTTTACAATCCAGGGTTATTCCAAGCAGTTTATTCTCCTCAACTTGCTCAATTTCCACATGATCCGTTAGAAGATTTAGATGATATTTAGGGTTTAATGAATGATTTGTCCCAAATACAGTGCTTTTAGTTATTTCTTGCCACCCATTCTGGAACTGACTGCAGCTCTTTGTGAAGTGTTGCAGTGATTTCACTTGCTATGGTAGTTGACGTGTAGAGTCATCAGCATACATAGACACAGAGGCTTAATTCAGAGCCATTGGCAGGTCATTAACGATTGAAGAAAGTAAGGTGCCTAGACAGCTGACCTGGGGAATGCCTGCCTCTATGTGGATTATTTTGGAAAGGCTTCCATTAAAGAGCACTCTCTGTGTTCTGTTAGACAGGTAACTCTTAATCCACAATATAGCAGGGGATGTAAAGCTATAACACGTGTTTTTTTCAGCAGCAGATTATGGCAAAAGCTGCACTGAAGTCTAACAAAACATCTCATACCATTTTGATATCAATTTCTCTCAGACAATCATGAGTCATTTGTGTAAGTGTCGGACATGTTGAATAAGCCTGTTGAAAATCTGTATCTGGTCTGTAACGGCGTTCTTCGTTTGTCGAAAGAGAGTCGGACCGAAATGCAGCCTGGTGGTTACTCATGTCTTTAATAAATGACTCGCGATACATGAACATAACTTATACAAATACAAAAACAACAAACGGAACGTGAAACCTATTACAGCCTATCTGGTGAACACTACACAGAGACAGGAACAATCACCCACGAAATACAAAGTGAAACCCAAGCTACCTAAATACGGTTCCCCATCAGAGACAACAAGAATCACCTGACTCTGATTGAGAACTGCCTCAGGCAGCCAAGCCTATACTAGACACTAGACACACCCCTAATCAACCACAATCCCAATGCCTACAAAAACCCCAATATGACAATACAATAAACCCATGTCACACCCTGGCCTGAACAAATAATTAAAGAAAACACAAAATACTAAGACCAAGGCGTGACAGAACCCCCCCCCCCCCCTCTAAGGTGCGGACTCCCGGACGCACCTCAAAACCATAGGGAGGGTCCGGGTGGGCGTCTGTCCATGGTGGCGGTTCCGGCTCGGGACGTGGACCCCACTCCATTAATGTCCTAGTTCCTCCCCTTCGCGTCCTGGGATAATCCACCCTCACCGCCGACCATGGCCTAATAGTCCTCACCCAGAACCCCACTGAACTGAGGAGCAGCTCGTGACTGAGAGGCAGCTCGGGACTGAGGGGCAGCTCGGGACTAAGGGGCAGGTCGGGACTGAGGCAGCTCGGGACTGAGGGGCAGCTCGGGACTGAGGGGCAGCTCAGGACTGAGGGGCAGCTCGGGACTGAGGGGTAGTAGGCTCCGGTAGATCCTGGCTGGCTGGCGGATTTGGAAGATTCTGGTTGACTAGCAGATCTGGAAGATTCTGGTTGACTGGCAGATCTGGAAGAATCTGGTTGACAGGCAGATCTGTAAGAATCTGGTTGACTGGCAGATCTAGAAGATCATGGCTGACTGGCAGATCTAGCTGCTCTATGCAGACTGGCAGATCTGGAAGAGACTGGTTGACTGGCAGATCTGGAAGAATCTGGTTGACTGGCAGATCTAGAAGATCATGGCTGACTGGCGGATCTAGCTGCTCTATGCAGGCTGACAGCTCCTTGCAGACTGACAGCTCCTTGCAGACTGGCAGCTCTTTGCAGACTGACAGCTCTGGCTGCTTCATGCAGACTGACAGCTCTGGCTGCTTCATACAGACGGACAGCTCTGGCTGCTTCATGCAGACTGACAGCTCTGGCTGCTTCATACAGACTGACAGCTCTGACTGCTCCATGCAGGCTGACAGCTCTGACTGCTTCATACAGACTGACAGCTCTGGCTGCTTTATGCAGACTGACAGCTTTGGCTGCCTCATACAGACTGACAGCTCTGACTACTCCATGCAGGCTGACAGCACCCTGCAGACTGACAGCTCCTTGCAGACTGACAGCTCCTTGCAGACTGGCAGCTCTTTGCAGACTGACATCTCTGGCTGCTTCATGCAGACTGACAGCTCAGGCTGCTCCGAACAGGCAGGAGGCTCCGGGAGCGCTGTAGAGGAGGAAGGCTCTGATAGCGCTGAACAGGCGGGAGACTCCGACAGCGCAGGAGGGAAGGAAGGCTCTGATAGCGCTGAACAGACAGGAGACTCCGACAGCACAGGAGAGGCGAGGCGCACTGTAGGCCTGATGCATGGTGCTGGCACTGGTGATACTGGAGCGAGGACACGCACAGGAAGCCTGGTGCGGGGAGCTGCTACCGGAGGACTGGTGTGTGGAGGTGGCTCTGGATAGACCGGACCGTGCAGGCGCACTGGAGCTCTTGAGCACCGAGCCTGCCCAACCTTACCTGGCATGATGCCCACTCTAGCCCGGCCAATACGAAGGGCTGGTATGAACCGCACCGGGCTATGCACCCGCACTGGAAACACTGTGCGCTCCATAGCATAACACGGTGCCTGCCCGGTCTCTCTAGCCCACCGATAAGCACAGGGAGTTTGCGCAGGTCTCCTACCTGGCATAGCCATACTCCCTGTAAGCCCCCCCCCCCCCCCAATATTTTTTTGGGGGCTGCTTTTCAGGCTTCCTTGCCAACTGTGTTCCCTCGTATCGTCGGCTCCTATCTCCGGCTGCCTCTGCTCTCCTTAGTGCCTCCACCTGTTCCCATGGGAGGCGATCTCTTCCGGCCAGTATCTCCTCCCAAGTGTAACAACCTTTGCCATCCAACACGTCTTCCCATGTCCATTCTCCGAATAATTCATCCTCCTTTCGCTGCTCATGCTGTCGCTGCCGTGTCTTTCTCTTCGACTCCATTTTCCTGTAGCCCTCTTCGCACTGCTCCAGCGAATCCCAGGCGCGTGCCGGCACTCTCTCTGGGTCGACCGCCCACCTGTCTATTTCTTCCCACGTAGTATACTCCATACCTCTGCTGTCCATAACGTCTTCCCTTCGCTGCTCATGCTGTCGCTGCCTGTTAACACGCTGCTCGATCCGTGTGTGGTGGGTGATTCTGTAACAGCGTTCTTCGTTTGTCGAAAGAGAGTCGGACCGAAATGCAGCGTGGTGGTTACTTATGTCTTTAAGAAATGACTCGCGATACATGAACATAACTTATACAAAAACAACAAACGGAACGTGAAACCTATTACAGCCTATCTGGTGAACACTACACAGAGACAGGAACAATCACCCACGAAATACAAAGTGAAATCCAGGCTACCTAAATACGGTTCCCCATCAGAGACAACAAGAATCACCTGACTCTGATTGAGAACCGCTTCAGGCAGCCAAGCCTATCTAGACACACCCCTAATCAACCACAATCCCAATGCCTACAAAAAACCCAATACGACAATACAATAAACCCATGTCACACCCTGGCCTGAACAAATAATTAAAGAAAACACAAAATACTAAGACCAAGGCGTGACATGGTCAAACACAACTTTTTCCCAAAGTTTACTGAGGGCTGGTAACAGGCTGATTGGACTGCTGTTTGAGCCAGTAAAAGGTGCTTTGCTATTCTTAGGTAGCAAAATTACTTTTACTTTCCTCCAGGCCTGAGTGTCACGAATATTACCGAAAGTGACTCCCCTTCTTGTTCGGGTGGCGCTCGGCGGTCGTCGTCGCCGGTCTACTAGCTATCGCCGATCCGTTGTTCTGTGTTTGTTTAGTTCTGTCTAATTGGTAGCACCTGTTTCTTGTTTGGTTGTTAGGATAGGGTTATATATAGTCTGTTCAGCCCGCTTCTGTTTCGTGCGGGCTTGTTCTCCTGTTTCCTTGTTTGAGTGTATTTTGTTGGCATTTGGGTTTCACGCTGTCCGTTTATATTTCTGTTCATTTGTGTTTCCACTTTTGTTCATGTTATGTTTCCAGAACATTAAAGCGTGTTGTTTTTCCCACATCCTTTGCTCTCTGCGCCTGACTCCACACCTCTTCACTCATTTACTCTTAACACTGAGGGCACACACTTTCCTGTAGGCCTGATTGAAGAGATGGCAAATGGGAGTGGCAATATCGTTCGCTATCATCCTGAGTCATTTACCATCCAAGTTGTCATGACATGTGCTAAACTATATTTAAAAATATATATCTCTTTCTGGTACTCCTGAAATTCTGTTTGGTGCCTAACATTTTTAAAGTGGGGATCAGTGTGTGGTACACACTGTGTGTTTGTGGGATGCTCATGGGCAAATGTCAAGGGAATGTTAGGTCAAGCTATATACAATACAGTATTCTGTACTTATTCACAAGTTTATGGTCAATATACTTTTCAGTGTTTATGCCAATGGGGGGAAACAAGGATACAAAGTGTCTTCAAAAGATTAATTATTAGTCATTTGACCGTTACAAATGTATAGTAGCCTTTACTTGCTTTTTGCCATACTATAGAAAACGTATTATCCTATTTTTTTTTATCTAGACAAGTCGGTTAAGAACAAATTCTTATTTACAATGACGGCCTACCGGGGAACAGTAGGTTAACTGCCTTGTTCAGGGGCAGAACGACAGATTTTTACCTTGTCAGCTTGGGGATTCAATCCAGCAACCTTTCGATTACTGGCCCAATGCTCTAACCACTAGGCTACCTACCTGCCACCCCAAACTGTTACATATTCAGGAAAATATAATCATTTTGAAGTGTGTATTATTTTATATGTATGTAATCAATGCAAAAGGAATGTTGTTTTGAGATGTAATATTTGTTAATGCCAAACTGTTAACGGTCAAATGACTAATACAAACATTTTGTAATTATTTTTTGGGGAGACATTTTGTATCCTTTTTTATTTGTACTTACTTAATAAAATGAAATATTTGTACATACCATCTTAACATTTGTTTTGTAGTTGTATGTTATAAACACAGTTAATAAACTGATGACAGCACTCTGTTCAGTATAACGTTATAAGCAAGCTTCATGTTCATGACAGAAATATGTATACTGTATAGCTTCCTTCAAACTTACCTCATACAGAAACACACAACGAATACAGCATACACTTCAAACATTCACAAACACAAATATTACATTGAAATGGACAGCAAAGAAAGGGAAAATACTGTTCAATCCAGTGTTGTACGTCCCATTTTAGCATGCAGCATTCCAGTGAGTGTGGGAGTGACAGAACATGGCACATGGATATTATAAGGTGTGTGAGTGAGTTAGGGGGAACATCTCAGGGAGGGATTTCTGGGGAAATGAAACTTACACCTTTACATAATGACAGCAGCAGCTCCTTGCCCCAGCTCATTGCACTCTAACCCCAAGACACACGGCCAGGCCTACCATCCTACACAGCTACCACTGGACTGACCTGACCCAATCTGAAAGATGGGGCCTTGGACCCTGCTGCTCCTGCACCTACCCCTGGGTAGGCTCTGTTTTTTTGAAGGGGTCTCTGGGGGGAAATGAAGGGGAAGGCAATATCTTGTCTGTTGCACAACTGAATGCATTCAACAAAATTTGGCTTCCGCATTTAACCCCTCAATTGATTTTCGTTGATTGTTTGGGTCATGCATTTTACTTTCTGGCGAGGACTGCAGTATTTAATGTAGGATGTTCCTCTTGCAAGTTGCAACTCTTGAAGGAGGCCTGTATAATGTATTGTATATTGACACACCACAGTATCTTATCTTCATTGTTTGTATTATTTGAGAGAGAAAAAAATTCTGTAAATGTTTGATGTGTTTTCGTTTGCATTGTCTCTCTCTCTGCCTGTCCTGTTCTGTGTCTGTCTATCATTTTGGATGTTTTTTTTGTCTGTCTCACTGTCTGTCTGACTATCTGTGTGTGTGTGTGTATCTTCCAGTGGTGTCCATGCTCCCAGCCCCTACCAACGTGTCCATTGTCTCCTTCAACCTGGAGCACACTCTGACCTGGCTGCCAGGTCCAGGGACTCCTGACAACACACATTTCACAGTTCAGAGCCTCAGGTTAGCTCACACTTACACTTCAGTCCCATGCTTTCATTTCATTTAACTTCTCCTTATACGTAGCTGCTGAATAAGCACTTTCTTTTCAGGGTTGTCTTCCAGGATGATCCAATGCTTTCGTTTCGTCTGGTTAGTTGTTCAAGGCCAATAGTGAATCATTGCAATTGTGCAATGTAGAGCCGTGTAGATATCTTCATCAGTGTTCCATTTCCTTAGCTTCTCCCTTCTATTTCTCTCTCTTTTTCTCTCTCAAATCAATTTCAATTCATTTTCATTTGCTTTTTTTCGTACATGACATAACAATGTACATATTGGCAAAGTGTACTTTGGAAATGGAATGATTCATTAATAATATCAACAACATCATGAAAAATTGTCAAGATTGTCACAAACAGGACAATCAGTGACAACAATAATCTAGGGTGGGGGGTGGGTGGAGTTGTATTAGAAATGGAAATGGAAATCAGTAAGTAAATAAATAACTTGAAGACGTGCAGGTTGGTTTGTCAGACACTGTCCCTCATTTTGGTTACATTTTAGTCATTTAGCAGATACTCTTATCCAGAGCGACTAGGATTAAGTGCCTTGCTCAAGGGCACATTGACAGATTTTTCACCTAGTTGGCTCTGAGGATTCAAACCAGCAACCTTTTGATTACTGGCCTAAGGCTCTTAACCGCTCGGCTACCTGACACCCAGCAATGGGGTGCGCTGCCAACCCACAGCTCTCTGCGTCCTCCCCCCTACAGGAAGGGTAGCCTCTTCTCATCAGAGAGGTCTTGGAAAACTTAAATTATGATTTCAGATTTGGTGAAATTAAACTCTAATTTCTTTACATCTCTCTCTCCCTCGTCCAGGAAGAACTCATGGCAGCTCGTGAAGGGTTGTACTAGGTTGAAGACCCGCCAGTCATGTGACCTCACTAACACGTTCAAGGATCCCTTCTATCATTACAAAGCCCGTGTTCAAGCCATCACCACTACACAGAAGTCCAACTGGTCCCTCTCTATGCTCTTCTACCCCTTGACTGACAGTGAGATGCTTTTACTCTACCTTTTCCCCCTCCATTTCAGTCTCCTTTTCTTTATTATTTGAGTGAAACGTTAGTCTACTCTTTTTTTAAATATTAGGAAATGGACAAAATATTGTCCATTCTAGTGGTCCTCGTTACATCATTTACCTGTTTAGATTTACCTGTATATAATCATTCAGTCTTCACTGTAACCTCTGACCCCTGATGTTGCAGCATTGCTGGGCCCTCCAGTGGTGTCCGTGTCCGGCTGTGGGAACTGCCTGCTCCTGCAGGTAACTCCCCCCACATCCAGGGGCCTGCAGCGCTCCCTGTCCCCCACACAGCTCTACTACAGACAGTTCACCTGCAAGGTGCGCCGGACCAGGGATGGATCTCAGGTAGGACTTGACTTGGTCGTTCACAATGTGACCCCCAATGGGGTAAGTTGGGGGGGGGGACTTCTTAACATATCTCTTTAGCTGACATCTGACATTTACATTTAACATTTAAGTCATTTAGCAGACGCTCTTATCCAGAGCGACTTACAAATTGGTGCATTCACCTTATGACATCCATCTCCTTAGAGCTTTGATCTTACACTCATTCTGATACCTTGCCCTTTCACGTTGGGTTTGACCTATCAGCATCATTTTGAGGTTGATGTTTTTTTTTTTTTACAGTGTAAAGATATGTGAAAGGACATATACCAAGAAAATAAAGTTGTGAGAATGTGGTCAAACCCACACACGTTATATTAGAATAGAACCTGAGAAGAACATCAGGGCATTGATGAGAAAGCAGATCAGTATCTGTTTACTATAAGAATTTAATCGTGCACATTTTTCCTCTCTGAGGGTTGTTTATCTTTCATGACTACAGATGTAGATACGTGTGGTTTTTACCCACACCTTCCTCTCAGGAGCACACAGTCTGGTTTGTGTTCGAGGAAACTGCCTCTTGCTCTGAGAAAAAGTACGCCTACACAGATTCAGGAGGAGGGGTCTCTTCTCCTCATCTCTTTGTCAGTCATCTCATCTCCCTATCTCTAACCCACAGTTATTTGTCAATTCGGTACAGATACAGTGAATCTAATACAAGACAACAATGAATGAACAAATCATTAGTCAAGGGACTAATATCTTAATGAGATATTGGTATTATAGCTACACACATGGCTATGAATTAGACCGTTGTGGTCAATGATCAATGTGGATTACTTATCCAAAGCATTACAGCATGGTAAACGGGTCTATAAACATTATATAAACATTGTGACAATGTCTCTGCCTTTTTGTAGTTCAGCATGTGGGTCACCTCCACTGAGAAAACTGTGATTGGCTACCTGGAGCCAGGGGCGGAGTATTGTGTGACTGTCACCCCATCTACGAGCTTTAACCCTCACTCTGTCCCCTCTGAGCCCCACTGTGCCTTCACCAGCCCTACTGCTGCCAACACAGGTACAGTACCAGGGCCTAACAGCACAGCTAAGAGACCACACAGTGTAGTACAACAAAGCAATAAAGCACTGGTAAATCAGTCATATACAACAGGCACGGCCATTATTTTACATCAGTGTTTACATCTGTTAGCAATTATAGTCCGTAACCCTTGGTGTCTGTCTGTCCCCCAGTGCCTGTGGTTCTGAGTGTACTGTGTGCCTTTAGCCTCCTGGTGGTGCTCCTCTGTGGAATAGTGGTCTATAGTGGTCGCCTGCTCTGTATGCACAAACCTCTCCCCAAAACACTGGTACTATTGCCACTTCATTCAACTGCACAGCGAAATTTGATTGGTAGATTGAACACTGCATGTGTTCAATTTCACACCTTTGAAGTGTTTAAATGAGAACCACCAGAAAGTGTTGAATTTATACATTTCAAAATTCAGCCATTTAACACTGATACTTTGCAACACCAGTGGTGCACTAACTTAGTATTAAAGTTACACTGTTATAGTGTTTACTAATATCTTGTACACTTCAGAATTCAATGTTTACACTACGTCAGTGATAAATATATACTGTTATGGCGTTCACCTTTCCCTTTAGAGCATTTTGTTAAGTGTTAAATCAACAATTTAAAACTGTTTTAGTGTCTATATGGGTCCACACTTTTCAGTGTTAAATTAACACACTGTTTAACACACAGTGTAAAGCCTTATTTGCATATTTCCCAGAGTGCCTTGCTTTTCAAGTGAATTGTGGAGTTACGGCCCATGACTGTATTTGTTAGTGACAGAGACAGTGTTGTTGCATCCATTTTCATTCATCTTCACCTAGTGAGATCCTAAGCAAATGTCTTAGAATTAAAATACAATTCTTTAACACAATACAACGCATACAGTGCATTCAGACAGTATTCAGACCCCTTGACTTTTCCCACATTTTGTTACATTACAGCCTTATTCCAAAAATGATTTAAAATATAATTATCATCAATCTACACACAATAGCCCATAATGACAAAGGGAAAACAGGTTTGTAGACATTTAGAATAATAGTGAAGACATCAAAACTATGAAATAACACATATGGAATCATGTAGTAACCAAAAAGAGTGCACAAAGCTGTCATCAAGGCAAAGGGTGGCTCCTTTGAAGAATCTTGAATATAAAATATATTTTGATTTGTTTAACACTTTTTTGGTTACTATATGATTCCATGTATTATTTAATAGTTTTTGTCTTCACTATTATTCTACATGTAGAAAATAGTAAAAATAAAGAAAAATCCTGGAATGAGTAGGTGTGTCCAAACTTTTGACTGGTACTGTATGTAAATAATTTTCTAATCTTTTTTATTTCTGACACAGTTTCAAACATTTCTAAAAACCTGTTTTCCCTTTTTCATTATGGGGTATTGTGTGTAGATTGAGGATTTGTTTTATTCTATACATTTTTGAATAAGGCTGTAACGTAACAAAATGTGGAACAAGTCAAGGGGTCTGAATACTTTCCAAATGCACTGTAATTCACAAGGCCTCATTTTGAGAGCCTAGTTTTTCCTAATACAGTTGCCTTAAAGTCATGGTTTACAGGCAAAACCAGGCCTGCAAGTCACATTATGCTGGCTGGCAAAGTGATGTAATTCCTATTGGAATCCAACCAGAGTGGGGATATCCAACATTTTGAATTTTTATTCACCCACAACCTGCATTCAGGGTTGGGAAGACTAAGATATGTGGCTACCTTAAGAATCTAAACTGGGACTTGCATTTCATCAACAGGTGCAATAAATCCATATAATGGATTGGATTACCTTAGAAAAATGCATGTTATTTATATAAGCACAAGATTAATTAATCAACACATGCAATAGGGCATGCTGGGAAATATGAAAATGATGGATGTGGTTTTGGTGTAATACTGGTTATTAACACCAACATTAGGGTTCTTTTACACAAATGAGTGTTAATGTAACACTTATAGAGTTAATTTAACACCTGAATCAACACTTGAAATGTTACAATGAAAAATCAACACTATGTAACACTGATTAATTTGACACCCTGCTTGAACAACAGTCTTTTTTAAACAGTCTGTTCATAGCAACACAAATTAACACCACATCAACACCACAACTGCTTACACCAGGATATGAACATAGATCATTTTGCTACTGAAACTTTGCCTGACACCAATTTAAATCAATACAGATTATTATTATTGTTATTTATTCACTCCGGGGGAAAGGAAATTAAATCACCATCATTATAATGCTTTTGATATGGCCTCTTCCATGGCTTAACGCCCAACCCTTTTTGGCTCTACTCTCTCTGCCTTACAGTCCTCTGTTCCTCTCTGTGGTGGTGAGATGCCCACAGATCCCTCGCCTGACCGCTTCAACCTGCTCTCTGTCCTGCCTGTGGTTGGACCCCCATCACCATGACTTTGTCCCTCCCAGGCCATACACAGGGGAGGAGACGTGTCAAGGAAGAAGATGATGATGCAGTTTACTCTGGGCTATGGACTGGTGGTGGTATCCTCGAGATCAAATAAATATTTAACCCACAATTATCCAGTGATAAGATTATAACAAACCATTGTTTTGTATTTATGTCTGAGTCATGACAAAGTTATATTATTGTTTTCTTGTGAATAAAGCTACTTTGTGATTGATTATAACATGTAAAAAAAAAGGCATAAGCAAAAACTAAATGTGAAATGTATGTCGATGTTTCTATAAATGTATTGAACTATGTCATATTCAACAAGTAGTTGAGGTTTCATTATTGACCTGTAATAAAAGGAGGAAATTGAATACGTTTTATTGCGATTCTTTATTATTGACACTGAATATAGCGACGCTAGGAAATGCCCAGTGCGTGTCATGTTTTTCGTTTGAACCGTACGTAAAGCTTCAGTATTATTGCGCAGCGTAGTTACGCTTACCTCGCAATTCTCAGACCATTCAGAAAGTTGGCTAGACAAATTCTCAAGAGCAGCCAACAAAACATTTCAGTGTCGTTGGATTACATTGAAAATCTCTTGGATAACATGCAATCTACAGTTTTTACCATCTTGTTTGTCAAAGTATGTTTAACTTTACATGGAATTACAGGTCAGTATTTTGTTCTTGGTCTTACCATAGAAGGCATAGCCAACCAACAGGCGATTGTCTATGTTTTGTAGGTGAAGGTTTTAAACCTCGTTTTGTAGATATTCCTTTATAATTTCACCGTCTATTATACATTTATTTAACACTCTCATACATTCCTCAATCTATTGTATTGCCAATTGTGGGAACCAAAGGAAACACTTGACATTTTGTAGTCGTCATTGCTGTAAATATTAGTTTACTTCCTTCTCTGTAACGCACAGGAATGGTCTCTGTTACATTTACATACGGACGATGTAAATACACATAGGCTAAAGGTTTTATCCAGCAGCATTGCTGAATGGCATATTTGCGCAAGAGTGTTTATCTCTATGAAGCAGGCTTAATTTCTCGAGTAACTCTTAAAATAGTCTAAGACCTGAAACAATACTATTTCCCCACACCTGCTGCATGATGTACAGCAGAGCATCCCAACCTTTTTCGGTTACTGTACCACCAACTGAATAATGCTCTGCCTGAAGTACCCTTGATGTGCCCCCTTATCTAAATTTGACTAGTAGGCCTATCACTGGTGTACAGTATATTGTCGGTATGTTCAAATGTATATCTCCGTCCTTTACAGCAGTGTTAGCCGAACTTCCAAGTCCCAGTAACATCAGGATTAACTCTGTCAACATGGGACTAGTGTTGGAGTGGGATGCACCTCAGAACCACACAGAAAACATAACCTACAGCGCAGAGTACAGGTGAGTGGAGACTGTGGTAATATGAAAAACAACACAATGGAGCAAAGTGAGGGTGACACATTGAAATATGAGGAACTTCCTCCTGTGGGTGCTGGGAAAGGGTAGAACTGACACACCTTCAAGTCGACTTTACCAGTAGACTCTCAATGTGTCATAGGCACTCTGGCGCGCTCTTTGTACCTACACACATTCCTATTTTTCTCATACAGTATTGCTCACACTGACACACACACAGACAGTATATTTCTAAGAAATGAGTGCAACTATTTCACTTCCACCTCAAAAAGCACATGAAGGAGGATTTTGACCCCACAATCTATTAGAAACATAATTTTGTTGATATATAATATAATCTCTGAGAAATTAAGCTAATTGGGTATTTTAATTGATAGGATTCATATTCAATAAATATAGGATCTAACACCTGAATTGGAACCCATTTTTCTAACAATGAGGATTCCAAAGAAATTGTCAAAAGCCCCCCATGGACCCCCCCACACCAACAATGAGTATATGGTATCAGTTCTCTCTGACAAGTAGTCAGAGTATTGTTTCTTCATCCTATGCAATGCAATCCCAGTGAATTTTGTGATGTTTTTTATTCCCCTGTTCAGAGAAATTTGTCATTGAAGTTGTTAGGCTTTACAAATTAAATGAAAAGCTCAAATGTATTCAACCCCTTTGTTATGCCAAGCCTTAATATGTTCAGGAGTAAAAATGTGCTTAACATGTCACAAAATAAGTTGCATGGATTCACTCTGGGTATGATAATAGTGTTTTCTGTACCCCACACATACAATTATCTGTAAGGTTCCTCAGTCGAGCAGTGGAGTTCAAACACAGATTCAACCACGTCTACCAGGGTGGTTTACCATGGCCTCACAAAGAAGGATGGGTAGATGGGTACATTTTTTTTTAAAGTAGATATTTAATATCCCTTTCATCGTGGTGAAGTTATTCATTACACTTTGGATGGTGTATCAATACACCCAGTCACTATAAAGATAAAGGCGTCCTTCCTAACTCAGTTGCCGGAGAGGAGTGAAACCGCTCAGGGATTTCACCAAGAAAACTGAGTCAACAATATTGTAATTACCCTAAAATACTAACCTAAATGACAGAGTGAAAAGAAGTAAGCCTGTACAGAATACAAATGTTCTGAAACATGTATCCTGTTTGCAAAAAGGCACTAAAGTAAAACTGCTAAAAATGTGGCAAAGAAATTTACTTTATGTCCTCGGGGGCTCCCGAGTGGTGCAGCGGTCTAAGGCACTGCATCTCAGTGAAAGAGGTATCACTACAGTTCCTGGTTCAAATCCAGGCTGTATCATATCCGGCTGTGATTGGGAGTCCCATAGGATAGGACGGCTCACAATTGGCCCAGGCTTTCATTGTTCTTAACCTGTCTGGGAACCCCTCGCCAACAGCCAATGAAATTGCAGGGCACCAAATACAAATCAACAGAAATCAAATTTCTCAAACATACAAGTATTAGGCACCATTTTAAAGATACGATTATCGTTAATCCAGCCAGTGTCTGGTTTCAAAAATGCTTTACAGCGTAAGCTCCACAAACGATTATGTTAGGTCACCACCAAGCCACAGAAAAACCCAGCCATTTTTACAGCCAAAGAGAGGTGTCACAAAAAGCACAAATAGAGATCAAATTCATCACTAACCTTTGATGATCTTCATCAGATGACACTCATAGGACTTCGTTACACAATACATGTATGTTTTCTTCAATAAAGTGCATATTTATATCCCAAAATCTCATTTTACATTGGCATGTTATGTTCAGTAGTTCCAAAACATGCGGTGATTGTGCAGAGAGCCACGTCAATTCACAGAAATACTCATTATAAATGTTGATGAAAATTCAAGTGTTATGCATGGAACTTTAGATAAACTTCTCCTTAATGCAACCGCTGTGTCAGATGTTTTTTAAACTTCCGGAAAAAGCATAATCTGAGTACTGAGCTCAGAGCCCAAAACAGCCAAAATAAATATCCGCCATGTTGCGCAGTCAACATTAGTCAGAAATAGCATTATAAATATTCACTTACCTTTGATGATCTTCATCAGAATGCACTCCCAGGAATCCCAGTTCCACAATAAATGTTTGATTTGTTCGATGAAGTTCATCATTTATGTCCATATTCCTCCTTTTGTTAGGGTGTTTGGTAAACAAATCTAAATGAGCGTGCAACTTCCAGCAAAGGGAGGACGAAAATTCCAAAAAGTTATATTACTGATCGTAGAAACATATTAAACTATGTATAGAATCAATCTTTAGGATGTTTTTATCATAAATGTTCAACAATGTTCCAACCCGGAGAATTCCATTGTCTGTAGAAAAGCAATGGAACGAGAGCTACCTCTCATGTAAATACACGTGACTATGAACAAGGCTGCTGGCAGACCTCTGACTCATTCCCCTCTCATTTGGCCCCACTTCACAGTAGAAGCCTCAAACAAGTTTCTAAAGACGGTTGACATCTAGTGGAAGCCTTTGGAAGTGAAACATAACCAATATCCCACTGTAACTTCAATAGGGGCTGAGTTTAAAAACTACAAACCTCAGATTTCCCACGTCCGGTTTGGATTTTTTTCTCAGGTTTTTGCCTGCCATATGAGTTCTGTTATACTCACAGACATCATTCAAACAGTTTTAGAAACTTCGGAGTGTTTTCTATTCAATACTAACAGTAATATGCATATATTAGCATCTGGGACTGAGTAGGAGGCAGTTTACTCTGGGCATGCTTTTCATCCAAAAGTGAAAATGCTGCCCCCTATCCCAAAAAAAGTTAACTGACTTGCCTAGTTAAATAAAGGTTAAATAAATAAAATATATATAAAGTGTTATGTTTGGGGCAAATCAAAAACATTACTGAGTAACACTCTTCATATTTCAAGCACGGTGTTGGTTGCATCATGTTATGGGTATGCTTGTCATCTGCAAGGACTAGTGAGATTTTGGGGATAAAAGGAAACATGATACAGCTATAAGCACAGGCAAAGTCCTAGAGCAGTGGTCGCCGACTGGTTGATCACGATAAACTGATCGGTCTTCAAGGCATTCCTAGTCGATCACCAAATATTTCTGTAGAAAAGCCAACGAACGATAAAGGCTTGCGCTCCTTTTTTAAAACTATTGAATTGTTGCCGGTAGGTACACTTGATTCAAAAGTCCTGCTCACTGGGTAAGCAAAGTGTTTCTATGAGACAAACTCCGCCCACCCGGCGGACCGGCATATATGTGACTAAATAGAGTGCACCTACAGCAAAGAGCTGCTGTTTTGATGAGTGAGTTAATGTTTAAGTTTATATTTAGCACTGTCACTGTTTTTATTCAACACTATTACAAAACGCGCTTCTCTGTTCTTCCAATCAGGCTGCAGTTGCAATGAATGAATAGCCAAGTATTGAAAGCCCTGCGTTTTATTATCATTATTATTAGCTGCTCATCGTGTCGATTTTAATA
Source organism: Oncorhynchus gorbuscha (assembly GCF_021184085.1). Taxonomy (NCBI): domain Eukaryota; kingdom Metazoa; phylum Chordata; class Actinopteri; order Salmoniformes; family Salmonidae; genus Oncorhynchus; species Oncorhynchus gorbuscha. The sequence goes on from NC_060173.1 coordinate 81,139,214, forward strand.
TGAAGGAATATTTACCTTTGTCTGGTCATCTGAATAACATGAATTTGTGCATGATGCAGATGCAGTGCGACTCAAGTTTTGCCATCAGGTGGAAGACTGTGTCCCCCTCTCTCTGGTCAGTCTCAGCAGAGGAAAGGAAGGAGAGAGCAGGTAGAAGACTGTGTCCTCTCTCTCTGGTCAGTCTCAGCAGAGGAAAGGAAGGAGAGAGCAGGTGGAAGACTGTGCCCCCTCTCTCTGGTCAGTCTCAGCAGAGGAAAGGAAGGAGAGAGCAGGTGGAAGACTGTGTCCTCTCTCTCTGGTCAGTCTCAGCACAGGAAAGGAAGGAGAGAGCAGGTAGAAGACTGTGTCCTCTCTCTCTGGTCAGTCTCAGCAGAGGAAAGTAAGGAGAGAGCAGGTGGAAGACTGTGCCCCCTCTCTCTGGTCAGTCTCAGCGGAGGAAAGGAAGGAGAGAGCAGGTGGAAGACTGTGTCCTCTCTCTCTGGTCAGTCTCAGTGGAGGAAAGGAAGGAGAGAGCAGGTGGAAGAATGTGTCCTCTCTCTCTGGTCAGTCTCAGCGGAGGAAAGGAAGGAGAGAGCAGAGACCGTGAGAGGCAGTTGGGAAAAATAGTTTCGAACGGTCATCAAAGTCAGAAACTCGGGGGTCTTTCTAGAGCTCCGACTTTTCGACCTGAAGATCACTGACGTCGTGATTTGATCTCATTGAACATCAGATGCAGGTACCATCAGTTCAGTAAAATAAAAAAGCGAATTATTTAAATTCATGCTCCACAAGGGGTCACAAGTGCTAAACCAACTGATCTATTTTGTTATCAAAGCTCGAGTTTTTAAATATAACATGGTCTGATTAACAATATTGGCAGGCCAATCATATAGCCAATATCCTGTGATAATCTATTAGGCCTACTGCCCAAACCTCATTCCTACAAAATTGTTTGTGTGAAGTTAATGTAAAAACAAAAATCTGAGCAGTAGATCTCAGCTTGCTTTTTGACTGTGAAAGTGACCTTGAAAAGGTTGGTGACTGCTGTCCTAAAGGAAAACCTGGTTCAGTCTGCTTTCCAACAGACACTGGGAGACAAGTTCACATTTCAGCGGGACAATAACATAAAACACAAGTCCAAATATACACTGTATTTGCTTACCAAGATATTCCTGAGTGGCCTAGTCAGAGACCTGACTAGTGGCCTAGTCCAGTCCATGGCAAGACTTGAAAATGGCAGTCTATCAATGACCAACAACCAACTTGACAGAGCTTGAAGAATAAACAAGTAATAATAATTTGTTGTAATCGCTGCCAAAGTTTATTCTAACATGTATTGACTTAGGGGTGTGAATAGTTATGTAAATGAGATATTTCCGTATTTAACTTATCAATACATGTGCACACAAAAAATACATCTTTTCACTTTGTCATTATCGGGTATTGTGTGTAGATGGGTGAGAGAAAAAAAAAGATTAAAAAAGTAATACATTTTGAATACTCGCACTGGCAAATCAGATGTTAGGTACTGTAAAACAACAAAATATGGAATAAGTCCATTTACTTGCATTGGATTTGTGCCACACATGCTAAAATGTTAGCATTTGAAGCAGTAGCCAGGTAAAGAAACCAAAGCATGGGTTGCTGTCATACCTTCCATAAACTGCCTATTAATCATCTAGTAGCAGGAACAGCAACATCTAGTGATCAGAAGCTGGTAATATCAGGATATAGGACATTTCTCTGAAAGAAAAACATGTAATAATAATACATTCACTCAGAAAACATTGCATTGGATGAAGAAACAATACTCAGAGCACCTGTGTACTTTTTGTTGTGCTGGGTTTGGTTGAGGGTCCGTCGGTGGCTGTTGACCATTTATTTGTATTCCTCATGTCTTACTCATTGTTTGAAAGAAAGTTTGGCCCAAATTGAATGTTAGCTACTGTATTTATTGGATATTGTATGAAAGTTGAAAAGACGTAATTTATAGACGTCTATGTTTGGGCCAAATCAAGGCTGGGCCAGACCGGACAAAATCTGAACCAAACATAAGACTTCTGTGATTGGTTCAGATTTGGACCGGACCAAAAACCAATGTCTGTGGAACTCAAGGCCGATCTGGACTTCACCAAAAATAGACGTCCAAAAGGCATCTGCATCGGTCCGTGCTGACTGAGGAGTAGCCTGTTGCCTGAAATATAATTTAATGAATGGCCAATTATGTGATAAGCCTTCCGTTTGTAAAACACCAAAAAAGACATCCGGACAGGACCAAAAAAAGACGTCTGCTTGTGCTTACTGGGGTGTCGGGCAATGGAATTTTATGAATATCCATCCATGTGGTGGGCCCACCATTTGTAAAACAGGCTGTTGCCTTTATTTGTCCAACAACACACTGGAGAGGCATGCTGGGAATGGACAAGCAAAATTATTTGCGCCCCTGCCTTTGATAAAGTGGCCCCTGATTATCACAGGGCAGCATCGGCGTTCATCTAAAAAGCCCATATGCCACTGGTTGAGAGAAATTATCATTGTTTTTGGGCATAATTTTGTGAGGTTCTATGTGTTGTTTGTTGTTGGTGCGTCTTGGTCAGTTTAGCTCCGAAAATGCCGCCCTCGTCAATCTGCCACCACCTAATCTACTGCAATAACTATTATGCCATGTTTTGATACAGGGGCTTGGTCAGCAGCTTTGAGGTTGTATGTTGGAACACAACAGCCCAAAGCTGCGACTTCACCAGTCATCTAAACAAATTTGGAGTGTACATTTTCCAAGTGAGGGCAGAACGAGAGGGGGACACATCTCGCTGGATGAAGACTGAGTGGTTTGTCATGGATGAACACAGTGAGTTTATACCCATCTCCGTAACAGCTTTGACAGATCTTCAGTGTGTCACTGTGAATAAAGCCTGGAGTCTGACAGAATTGCCTCTTTAATGGACTAGTCTATGGTTATCAGCTAGCAAGTGTGATTTCTTTAACCCTCCTCATCTGAGAGGTGTTCACTTCCTCTAGGTTACTTCCTTTCAAATGTCTCTCTACAGCCACGCTAGGCCCTCCCGGTGTGACTCTTGTCTCCAGTGGTGCTGTCATTGAAGTGAGCATCAACGACCCAGTGCTCAGGATCTCTGAGTTCAAAGACGTATACAACCACGCAAACTTTAACATCACCTACTGGAAAGAGGGTCAGGAGGAGAAGGTATGGTGACTATTTTGCTTTCCATTTTTTCATCAAGGGATCTGATCATGTTAAAACAAAGGAAAACAGACTGTCGCCGGATCTTTCACATCTGGTGGTTAACAAGCAGTACTTCATAGTAACGGGAGCCAATAAGGAGTATGAGGTACAGGTTTAAGCAGATTGCGAATTATACCGTGACATGTTTATGGATCTAATAGTAAAGACGTGTCATTTAGCGTTCAAAATTGTTTTATTACCTTTTTAATTTGTCATGAACACAACCAGTCATGATGTTTTCGTCTTATTGTCAACAAAAAAAAAGAGTAGACTACTTGTGCATGCTCGTCCACTCCAAAATAGTTCCAGCATCCGAACAGTGCGCTTACGCCATTTGATGAATGGAAAGAGACATCTTTTACAAAACACCTAACAGTTTAATGACAATCGGCGATTATCATTGGGTCGACGCTCTTGTAGCCTGAATTAATTGATGCGTCTTGCTGACTGTCCCAGGATGACAAGTGCAGACACGTGGGTGTTTTTTTTGTTTTTTTGCCTTGACACAGGTGGGGTTGTTCGTTTAATTTGGAATAAACTTTTATTTTAATATTTACCACTGTGGCAGCATAAATTGCATTTTAAACAAATAAAATAACGGTGAAATTAGCATTACTTAGAGCACCCCCCCCAAAAAAAGTTTCACTTTGTTGCTTTTTGGGGGAACTTTCTGGGTTTAGGGTCAGAGCACAAAAACTACTTATCCATCTGCCAATGGTAACTGTTATGACTGTGGGTGGGATAATCTGATGGCGCTGTCGATCCTCACTACTTCTCTATCACCCCCTCCCAGGACAAAAATACGAAATGCACCCCACTTCGTAAAGTGGTCTTGGCGCTGGAGCCATGGACCAGGTACTGTGTTCAGGTCTGGGTGTACACCCAGAGGTTCTCCAAACACAGCCAGCCCAGCAATGTTACATGTGAGAGCACCACGAAGGGTGAGCCCCATGTCTCTCGCTCTCTTTCCGCCTCTCTCTCTCTCTCTCTTCCTCCCTTTCACCGGTTAAACACAAATGATGAGGATTTGATTAGATTGCTGCCTTCAGTGCTTCTCCAAGTCCCCTCTGCTCAACTAAATTCTTCCTCCCTGGTGTCCTTTTTCCAACCCCAACCACTCCTCAGGCAATGACAGGCCTTGGGTGGCAGCGCTGGTGACGTTTGTGGTGATGGCTGTGGCAGTGGCCCTGCTGGCCCTGGCCTTCTGGTACTGCTACAGGGTGGTCCGCTTCCTCAGACCCAAGGCCAAGCTGCCTGAACATTTCACAGAGGTCAGTAGTATGACTCATGATCATTGTGTTTTAATGAATAATATACTGTGTTTCTTTGTGTGTAGCAGTGGAGGGTGATGGGTCAAAATAATGTTGTTCTCTGTAACACAATTAAGTGGTATTCTATTCTATGCAGTAGCTGTTGGATCCCCCATGCTCCTCCATCCTGGCCATACAGAGCAGCCCCCAGCCTGAGGAGGTGTACCATGAGCTCCGCGTCATGCCAGGTGGGGCATAGACAAAGGAGAGCTCTATCTGTTGGTCGGAAGAACGTAATACACACAGACTGGGAGAAAACACACAGACCGTCTGGCTGTGTTCGAGAGTATCAAAACTGTGAATTGAGACTGACTGACAGATCTACATATAATATTGAAAAGTTATTTACGTTGCAAGGTGATTTGTTGATCAGTCATTCTCGACTCGCCTTTAAAGTCGGCTGCAATGTTGAACACGCCCAAAGTGGGTGGGGAAGATATGGGTCAAAAATAGGAAGTGAGTAGTCCGATGTGAAGTAAGAAAAGAGAACAAGGACTGAAATAGATGGCAGAAAAGAGGACGTGTATCTTATTGAGAATTGAGAAATAATATTCTGACATCTGGGATTTAGTGATTTTTATTCATGTTGATGAAATGCTAAGAGAGCTACTTACTGTGATGTGTTTATTTATGTGACCTTTATGTGTATGATAATGATCAATATTGCCTATCATTCATTATGGCCATGCATGGTAAGCCTACACTGGCATTTTTTGGGGAATCATGGCTATAGGGCAACGGAATGGTTCAACCACTGTCATCAGAGAGACTTACAACACAGTCCAAATGGCACAACACCAGGAAGGGAGTATTACATGGTCTGTGTTTATGCCTTGATGCACTCTGTGTTGGTTCCTATATGTCTCTGTGTGACTGTGTTGGTTCCTATATGTCTCTGTGTGACTGTGTTTGTGCCTATATGTCTCTGTGTGACTCTGTGCTTGTTCCTAAATGTCTCTTTGTGACTCTGTGTTTGTGAAGGATATTAAAGGACCAATGCAGCCATTTTTATTTAAATATCAAATCATTTATGAGTAACAATTGAGAGTAAGGTACTTCAATTAAAATAGTTAAATGGAAACAAATAGCTTTTTATCAAATAGCAACTTCTTAATCAAGACATTTGCTAGGACTGTCTGGGAGTGCTTTAGGCAAAAACAGAAAATGAACTGTTATTGGCAGAGAGGTTTGGAACTCTTTCTTATTGGTCTATTAACTAATTTACCACATGGTGATGTTACCATGGAAGGCCAAAACTCCATCCTACATAAAAAGGCTGAAATTTGAGACGGTCTTTTCAAACAGCTCTTATACTTAAAGGACATTAATATAATTTTCATATTTTCACAGTATTATTCCAAGCTCATAGTGTGGAAATTTAAAACACAGGTAACTCACGTTTTTGACTGCATTGGCCCTTTAACAGTTGAAGGTACTCTATTAGCACTTGGAAGATGTCGTTTGACATTTGAAGTCATGTTTTATAGACTTTTTACCATTTTATATTGTGGGAGACCACACACACAAACAAGTAAAAAATGTGCCCAACAGTTAAAAATGACTTGCCAAGGGAATAAATATATATTTTTAAATGCTCATAAATGTTTGGTGTTGTCACTGGTCATTATCAATGCATGTTTACTTAAAGTTGAAATATACTGAACACAAATATAAACACAACATGCAACAATTTAAAGATTTTACTGAGTTACAGTTCATATATGGAAGTCAGTCAATTTAAATAAATTCATTACCCCTAATCTATGGATTTCACATGACTGGGCAGGGGCACAGCCATGGGTGGGGCATAGGCCCACCCACTGGGGAGCCAAGTCCAGCCAATCAGAATGAGTTTTTCACCACAAAAGGGGAAATTATTACAGACATAAATACTCGTCAGTTTGATCAGCTGTCCTGGTGGCTGGTCTCCACAGGTGAAGAAGCTGGACATAGAGGTCCTGGGCTGGCGTGATATCATGTGGTCTGCGGTTGTGAGGCCGGTTGGACGTACTGCCAAATTCTCTAAAACGATGTTAATGGGAGAGAAATTAACATTCAATTCTCTGGCAACAGCTCTGGTGGACATTCTTGCAGTCAACATGCCAATTGCACATTCCCGCAAAACCTTGAGACATCTGTGGCATTGTGTTGTGGGACACAACTGCACATTTTAGAGTGGACTTTTATTGTCCCCAGCACAAGATGCACCTGTGTAATGATCATGCTGTTTAATCAGCTTCTTGATCAGGTGGATGGATTATCTTGGCAAAGGACAAATGCTCACTAACAGGGATGTAAACAAATTTGTGCACAAAATTGAGAGAAAACATATTTGTGTGTGTATGGAACATTTCTGTGATCTTTTATTTCAGCTCATGATACATAGGACCAACACTTTATATGTTGCGTTTATATTTTTTTCCAGTGTCTATCTTCATGCTTACATCCTTATAATCTAATTACATAGGCCTACATGTGATCCAAATCTCTAACATAAGTAAATGAAATATATTATCTTGTGACAACATAGCTAATCTATTTATCTAGATGTTACTGTAATGTTGTGTCCCATGTTATAGCTTACAATTTGTCTTGTCTGTAATATTGTTGTCACAAACAATATTGTCAAATGTCTATTAAGCGTGAGAATTGAATACATATTATAGGCTACACATGGGTTATTGTAGGGGATTTCAACACTGGATTTCTACATTGGAAGCTAAATCTGTGTCTCCTAAACCGGCCCTTAATGAGAAAGTACCCCAGATACCAGCCGTGGGGTCAATACCAAGTGAATTTGACAGCTTGGCATATTGTTTACCCAGTAGCTTCTGTGAACTGAAAGTATTCACACCCCTTGACTTATTCCACATTTTGTTGTTTTACAGCCTGAATTTAAATGGATGAAATAGATTATTTTCCTCACCCATTTTAACCTTTATTTTAACAAGGCAAATCAGTTAAGAACAACCTCTAGTGACTCCAAAACCCGCATGCGGGAGCGTAATCATCGCCTGAAACTAATTAGCATAATGCAACGGACATAAATATCCCTAGAAAATATTCCTATTCATTAAAATCACTAATAAAATATATTGAGACACAGCTTAGCCTTTTGTTAATCACCCTGTCATCTCAGATTTTCAATATATGTTTTATAGCCAACGCCAGATAAGCATTTGTGTAAGTTTATAGATAGCCTAGCATAGCATTATACCTTGCTAGCAGCAGGCAACCTTGTCATGGAAATGAGAAAAGCAATCAAATTAAATCGTTTACATTTGATGAACGTCAGATGTTTTCACTCACGAGACTCCCAGGTAGATAGCCAAAGTTCTTTTTTTTTCCCAAAATATTATTTTTGTAGGGGAAACAGCTCCATTTGTTCTTCACGTTTGTCTGAGAAATTGTCTGGAAATTGCGGTCACCACAACGCCGAAAAATATTCCAAATTAGCTCCATAATATCGAAAGAAACATGGCAAACGTTGTTTAGAATCCATCCGCAATGTGGCCGCCTACGGCTATTCTTCAACAGAAATGCGTACAACTACGTCACAATGATGTAGACACCTTGGGGAATACGTAGAAAGCGTAAGCTCGTTGATTCACAGCCAAATAGGGAGTCATTGGAACGCAGCGCTTTCAAAACCTGGGGCACTTCCGGATTGGATTTTTCTCAGGCTTTCGCCTGCAACATCAGTTCTGTTATACTCACAGACAATATCTTTACAGTTTTGGAAACGTTAGAGTGTTTTCCATCGAAAGCTGTCAATTATATGCATATTCTTGCATCTTTTCCTGACAAAATATCCCATTTAAAATGGGAATGTTTTATTCCCAAAAATGAAAATACTGCGCCCTAGCACGAAGAGGATATTATTCATTAAGAACAAATTCTTATTTACAATGACGACCTTCCCTGGCCAAACCCGGACGACGCTAGGCCAATTGTGCGCCATCCTATGGGACTCCCAATCACGGCCGGATGTGATACAGCCTGGATTCAAACCAGGGACTGTAGTGATGCCTCTTGTACTGAGATGCAGTACCTTAGACCGCTGCGCCAATACTACATAATGACAAAGTGAAAACGTGCTTTTTTGAACCCTGTGTCAATAATTTGTAGAAGAATCACCTTTGGCAGCTTTTACAGCTGTGAATAATTCTGGATAAGTCGCTAAGAGCTTTCCACACCTGGATTGTGCAACATTAGGCCATTTATAATTTTGTCAAATTTGTAGGTTTTGCCATAGATTTTCAAGTAAATTTATGTCTAAACTGTAACTCGGCCACTCAGGAACTTTCACGTTCTTCTTGGTAATTAACTTATTGGAAAGCAGACTGAACCAGGTTTTCCTCCAGGATTTTGCCTGTGCTTTGCTCCATTCCTTTTTTATTCTGAAAAAACACTATGCTTGTAAATATGGGGAGTGGTACTTTATTGGATTTGTCACAAACATAACACTTTGTATTCAGGACAAAAAGTGAATTGCTTTGCCACATCTTTTGCAGTTTTACTTTAGTGCTTTATTGCACATCCAGAGTGACTTGCATGAGCAAATAGAGTTCAGTGCCTTGCTCAATGGCACATCATCAGATATTTCACCCAGTCAGCTCGGGATTCAAACCAGCGACCTTTCGGTTACTGTCCCAATGTGCTTACCACTAGGCTATCTGCCGCCAAAAGTGATAATATTTTCATTTGTCAGCAACCAAGCATCGATCATAATGTCACCAGAATAATCAGATTTCATAAAACGGCAACATGTGGTCTCTTGTTTCTGCATCACTAAATTTGGTCCAATTCACACACATATCAAGAGAACATCCCTGGTCATCCCTCCTTCCTCTGATCTGACGGAGTCACTAAACAATTGTGCCGGCTCAGCTCTGAACCGCGTAGCGCATAAAAATTGTCTGTCCTCAGGTTGCAACACTCACTACCGAGTTCCAAACTGCATTTGGAAGCAACGTCAGCACATGAACTGTTCGTCAGGATCTTCATAAAATGGGTTTTCGTGGACGAGCAGCCACACACAAGCCTAAGATCACCATGTGCAATGCCAAGCGTTGGCTGGAGTGGTGTAAAGCTCACCACCATTGGACACCACCAATGCCATCTCTGGAGTGATGAGTCACGCTTCACCATCTGGCAGTCCGATGGATGGATCTTGGTTTGGCGGATGCCAGGAGAACGCTACCTGCCAGAATACATTGTGCTAACTAAAGTTTGTTGGAGGAGGGATAATGGTCTGGGGCTGTTAGTTCTAGGTCCCTTAAAGCTACAGCATACAATGGCATTTGTCCCTACGATTATGTGCTTCCAACGGGGTGGCAACAGTTTGGGGAAGGCCTTTTCCTGTTTCAGAATGACAATGCCCCTGAGCACAAAGAAAGGTCCATACAGAAATGGTTTGTTGAGATTGGTGTGGAAGAACTTGACTGGCCTGCACTCAACTCTCAAGAAATATGTCATCCATGTTGGGCACCAGGCGTGTCCATATAGCTGTTCTCATTGTCCTCTTCGGTGGGGTTTATTGGCAGTTGACATCCAAAGCTATGGTGCATTAACGCCACCTACTGTACTGGAGTGTGGGCCAGAGACAGGGAGAAACTAACTATACTCTTTAAACTCATTTCCTGTATCCCCTTCTCCCTCATTAGATCTCAGCCTCTCTTATTTCCCTCTGATACTGCCCACACTGTAGCAATACATGCTCCACGGTCTCTGTTTCCTGTCAGTAATAACAGTTTTCTGTTGGATGCTTTCCTATCACATTTAAGGACGTATTTAACCGGCTGTGTCCCACCCTTAATCTTGTACAAATAGCTCTTCTGTCCTGCTGTTCTCTCCTCCCTGACATTCCTCTGTACTGCCTGCCTTAGTATCTCTATTCCACTGCTCCTGCCATCTCTACACCATCACTGACCATATTAGACTTTTTGCCTCTGCCTTGCTCATTGAAACGACAACATCCCCTCTACTAAGTGCTTGTTTAGCCAGTACACCCACTGCCTTGTTCCCCTTCATCCCCACATGTCCTGGGACCCAAGTAAATCTTATCTGTTTAACCATCAGTCTAATCCTGCCATGGGTTTGTAGCACCTCATAAAGCAGGTCTTGTGTGCTACGTGAGCTGAAAGACTGTAGACTCATCAAAACTGCTCATGAATCTGCAAATAACTACTCTTTCTGGCTTAACTTCCTCCACCCCACATTCCTGCACTAGAAATGCTGACCCAGTACATCCTGTCCTTGGATCTTTTGAACCGTCTGTGTACATGACCAGACGACTCTTAAACCAATTAGATGGCTCAACACCCTCCCTATCTTTCTGTAGTCTCTCCAATACTTCTAGATCTACAACTGGAGGAAGGAGTAGCCATGGTGGATTTACAGGAATAGCTACCGTTGGACTAAACTCCCTTCCATACAGTCCCATCTCCCTCGGCTGGGTATTACCCACCCACCCAAAGCTTGTGTTCAGTTCTTTCTCATATTCGCAGCATGCCTGTAAAATATATTTTGCAGGATGAGACACACCATGTCCCTGTAGGCTGACCCAATAATTAGTTGCCAGCTGCTGTCTTCTAATCTGCAATGGCATATCCCCCATCTCCACCTGTAGTGCAGTCACTGGGGACGTCCGAAACGCCCCACTACATTTTCTGAGTCCTTGACCCTATATGACATCTAGCCTATCCAATGAGGTCGGGGCTGCCAAACCATACGCTATACTGCCATAGTCTATTACAGATTGGATCAATGGAACATAAATGGTCCAGCCCCCCAACTCCTCAGACAGTGCATCACACAGTTTTTCAAAATATTGGAAACGTATACCTTCAATGGGCAGTTTCAAGTTCTCACTGGAAAAAATTGCTAATTAGTAGCAACGCCTCAAAAGTGAGTCGTAAGATTATAATACGTGGATGAGAAGGAAATACCCGGGATAGTATATGTTCTGCCTTTTGATGCCTAATGTGTATAATTTTGTGATAGTCTTGTGTGTGTATATATAAGACAATGAATGCTGTATATATTAGGGGTAAGTAAGACCAGGGAGATGTACCTGTCCAGAGTTGTTTATTAGGAAATGGAACTGTACTAATTATCTCATTTTATGAAATAAACAACTATTGTGTCTGTCCATACCTGAGAGTAAACATCATTGATCATGATTGAGAACAACCGAGGACGAATCACGCTCCCCAGCGGTATACCGTTATCCACCAGGTAGCTGCCCACCCTCACTTGGATAGACCTTCCAAACAAGAAATCCTTTATCCAGTTGTACGTTCTTCCTCCTACCTCCATAATATCAAGCTTGATTTGTCAGGATTTGGCCAGGGTTGTTCTGGTTTTTGGTCACTAGATGCCCCCATTGTGCTTTTTGACCTTTTGTTTTCCCTTGATCCCCATTATTATTTGCACCTGTGCCTCTGTGTTTGTATGTTAGCACCCAGCCCTAGTATTCTGTGAACTCTTGTTGATCCCGGTGGACTCTCTTGTGGAATTCTGTTTTTTGTTCTTGTTTATTTATTTTTGAGTATCTTTTGAGGCTTTTTATGCTTTACCTACCACCTTGTGGATTTTCCTTTTTGTCTTGGAGGATTACCTTTGTTCTTGTGGGATTCCTTTTGAGGTTGTGGAGTTACATGTTTTCCTGAAGGACTTCACTTTTTAGGTCATTAAATACACCGTCTCAAGTACTGCTGTGTCTGCCTCATCTTCTGGGTTCTGCCGACTATTCGTGGCTCAGTTGGTTAAGTGACTGTTTCTCACTCCGGAGACCTGGGTTCGTAACCGGGTCCTGACATTGATTAACTCCTCCTTCCACATCATATCATATGCCTTCTCCACATCAAAAAAGACTGCTACAACCGTTCACCTTAGCCTTCCTGACCACTGTTTCTAAGCAGAGCACTGGGTCCATAGTTCCCCTCCCCTTCCTGAACCAACTCTGAACTGGCCCCCTACTAGCCCCCTGCTCTCCAGGAAGTAAATTTGCCTCTCCGTAATCATACCTTCCTTAATCTTACATACTGTTGATATTAAAGCTATTGGCCGATAGCTTGTTGGCCTCGTTGGGTCCTTTCCTGGCTTCCGGATTGGTACCACTACTGCATCCTTCCAGCCGCTGGGTAGTTTCCCCTCTTCCCACACTCTGTTGTACAACACCAATACCTTATCCAGTGCCTCATCACTAAGATGGGCCAACATATCATAGCACACCTCATCTTTCCCAGGTGAAGTTAACCCAGGCTTACCTATTGCCCTTTTTATTTTTGCCATGGTAAATGGTGCATTCAACGCATCATTTACATCCTCCCTCCTATCCAGTACTCCAGGGTCCTCCTCTCTCCCCTTCTGCCCCTCCTCTGACAAATGTGCAGAGCTATGCATCTCTGCCTTCTCATCTGTTACTGCCACATCCTTCCCACTTGTCAACACTGGATAATCCCACTCCCTTCTGACCCCACTCATCCTCTTAATCATCCCCCACACTACTCCCACAGGTGTCACACTTCCAATGGTGTCACAGAACCGACACCAACATGACCTCTTTGCCTGACAGATAGTTCTCACCAGGGTCTGGGCCTGCTTATACTGAATCAGATGTTGGAAGTTGTGTTTCCTTTTCAGTACTCTAAATGCCCTGTTACTACTCCTCACCATTGCCACACACTCCTCCATCCACCATGGGACTGCTTTCCTCCTCCTCCTCTTCCATCTCCCTGAACTCTTAGGTATAGCCTCAGTAGCTGCCCCCGCTAAAGCTGTTCTCACCCAGTTATTGATACTATCCACATCCCCTCTCATATCCACCCGAGCCATCACCTGCTGCTCACTCAACTCTTGAAACTGATCCCACTTTGCCCTTCCAAACACCCACCTGCCTACTCCATCCCCTGACACCTCCTCCCTCCGGCCTCACTCCCTACTACCGACTCCTCAAATCACAGATTTCGGCCATCGCACGAGATTTATTTTTATTTTTATTTCACCTTTATTTAACCAGGTAGGCTAGTTGAGAACAAGTTCTCATTTACAACTGCGACCTGGCCAAGATAAAGCAAAGCAGTGTGACACAGACAACAGCACAGAGTTACACATGGAATAAACAATAAACAAGCCAATAACACAATAAACAAGTCAATGACACAGTAGAAAAAAAAGAAAGTCTATATACAGTGTGTGCAAAAGGTATGAGAAGGTAGGCAATAAATAGGCCATAGTAGTGAAGAATGACAATTTAGCAGATTAACACTGGAGTGATAAATGAGCAGCTGCAGCGATCGGTTAGCTGCTCAGATAGCTGATGTTTGAAGTTGGTGAGGGAAATAAGTCTCCAGCTTCGGTGATTTTTTCAATTCTTTCCAGTCACTGGCAGCAGAGAACTGGAAGGAAAGGAGGCCAAATGAGGTGTTGGCTTAGGGGATGATCAGTGAGATATTCGTGCTGGAACGTGTGCTACGGGTGGGTGTTGTTATCGTGACCAGTGAACTGAGATAAGGCAGAGCTTTACCTAGCATAGACTTATAGATGATCTGGAGCCAGTGGGTCTGGCAATGAATATGTATCGAGGGCCAGCCGACTAGAGCATACAGGTCGCAGTGGTGGGTGGTATAAGGTGATTTGGTAACAAAACAGATGGCACTGGGATAGACTGCATCCAGTTTGCTGAGTAGAGTATTGGAAGCTATTTTGTAGATGACATCGCCGAAGTTGAGGATCGGTAGGATAGTCAGTTTTACTAGGGTAAGTTTGGTGGCGTGAGTGAAGGAGGCTTTGCTGCAAAATAGAAAGCCGATTCTAGATTTGATTATGGATTGGAGATGTTTAATATGAGTCTAGAAGGAGATGTTACAGTCTAGCCAGACACCTAGGTATTTATAGTTGTCCACATATTCTAGGTCAGAATCGTCCAGGGTGGTGATGCTAGTCGGGTGAGCGGGTGCGGGCAGGGAACGGTTGAAAAGCATGTATTTGGTTTTACTAGCGTTTAAGAGCAGTTGGAGGCCACGGAAGGTGTGTTGTATGGCATTGAAGCTCGTTTGGAGGTTAGTTAGCACAGGAAGGAAGGGCCAGAAGTATACAGAATGGTGTCGTCTGCGTAGAATTGGATCAGGAAATCGCCCGCAGTAAGAGCGACATCATTGATATATACAGAGAAAAGAGTCGGCCCGAGAATTGAACCCTGTGGTACCCCCATAGAGACTGCCAGAGGTCCGGGACAACATGCCCTCCGATTTGACACACTGAACTCTGTCTGCAAAGTAGTTTGTGAAACAGCTGAGGCAGTCATTAGAGAAAACAAGGCTGTTGAGTCTGCTGATAAAAATACGGTGATTGATAGAGTCGAAAGCCTTGGCCAGGTCGATGAAGACGGCTGCACAGTACTGTCTTTTATCGATGGCGGTTATGATATCGTTAAGGACCTTGATCGAGGCGGAGGTGCACCAGTGACTGGCTCGGAAACCGGATTGCACAGCGGAGAAGGTACGGTGGTATTCGAAATGGTCAGTGATCTGTTTATTAACTTGTCTTTCGAAGACTTTAGATAGGCAGGGCAGGACGGATATAGGTCTGTAACAGTTTGGGTCTAGAGTGTCACCCCCTTTGAAGAAGGGAGGCGGAGCTGTTGGACAGGGTTAGAGTAGCCAGGAGGAAGGCATGGCCAGCCGTAGAGAAATGCTTATTGAAATTTTCGATTATCATGGATACCAGAGTGAGATCCAAGGCAGACTATTCCCTTGTCTACATCAATCCTGGTCTCTCTGCCATCATTCAGGCACACCAGATCGTTAATTTCTATCAGATTTTCCACCATTTGCCAATTTTCATCCATTAATCCCCCCATTTTCTATCTAGGCATTCCTAACTGGTATTCTGCCCGCAGCACAAACAATGATATCAAGTTCATATGGTAATGACGAAGCCAGCATTTCAAAACATTACAATGTGGATAACTCATTCAAATTATATTGCATTTTAATCAATGGCCACTTTTATTGTGCCAACAAGAAAATGCAATAAGTCATTTATGAAAACAAATAAAAAATATGTTACAAAAAATACAATGTTGACACTGGTATGTTGAGAATATTGGGTTGTAAAAGAGAACCATTCTACCCGTCTCAGCTAAAGTGGGGTGGAAATACTTAGTAGGGTCTCTCTAGTTTTGGAAAGGCACTGTGTTATATACATATGCATTTAGTACTGCATTGTTACATTAATTCCAAACCAAAACATTAATGTACTGTTGTTGTGGTGAATATCAGTTGTAAAGACAAAACACAAACGTTATTTGTTTGTCCAAGTGATTGACCTGATGCATTTTTTTGGCACATGTCAAGGCTGGCCTTGGGCTGATGTACATGTGTTAAGGTACAGCCATTACCAGTAGGTTAATCTATATCGTTAACAGGTATGCCAGTCCATCATTGTTTACATAGTCTTTGTTTGTATTTTATTTCACACAAACATCTGAGGTAATATCCCTTTCCTGTTTTCACATTTCTGAAGAAAACATCCTCTTTCAAAGAATCGTAGAAAGAGCATGTTTTCTCGTAGAAGATTACTCAAAGCTGCAATATGTAACTCTTGCAAGACCTGACCAAATTCACATAGAAATGTGACAGATCTGTCCTTCTCATTGAAAGCAAGTCTAACACGCTGACCACACTGCTCACGTGTTGCAAAATAAATGTACACATACATGTTATTCAATTATTCCACCCACACTGCTCGCATGTGTCAACGAGCATCTGCATTGCCAGGCGCTAAAATATCACTTTTTTGTTCGAAGAGACCCTACTGAGTATTTCCCACCCCAATTTAGCTGAGACAGACAGTTCTCTCTACAAGCCAATATGTATTCCATGCACAGTCTATAACAGTGTATTGCATTGGGCACTATAAAGAGGGCAGAGTGAAAAGCGATCAGCAGACTGTGTGACACAGTCCCCTTCCAAAGCTACACATATTTGGTTAGTAGAGAATCTACTGAGTATTTCCCACCCCACTATCTGAGACGGGTAGAATAGTTCTCTCTACAAACCAACTTCAATTTGCTTACCGCCCCAATAGATCCACAGATAATGCAATCGCCATCGCACTGCCCTATCCCATCTGGACTACCTACGTACCTACAGTATGCAAGAATGCTGTTCATTGACTATAGCTCAGCATTCAACACCATAGTACCTTCCAAGCTCAGGAGGCTGAAGAAATGTGTCTTGGCCCCTAAGACCCTCACAAACTTTTACAGATGCACAATTGAGAGCATCTTGTCGGGCTGTATCACCGGCAACTGCACTACCTACAATCGAAGGGCTTTCTAGAGGGTGGTGCGGTCTGCCCAACGCATCATTGGGGGCAAACTACCTGCCCCCCAGGACACCTACAGCACCCAATATCACAGAAGAGCCAAAAAGATCATCAAGGACAACAACCACCCGAGCTACTGCCTGTTCACCCCTCTATCATCCAGAAGACGAGGTCAGTACAGTTGCATCAAAGCTGGGACCGAGAGACTGAAAAACAGCTTCTATCTCAAGGCCATCAGACTGTTAAGTTAACATCACTAGGTGGGTTCCATCTGGTTACGTAACCCTGTACTTTGGAGGCTGCTGCCCCATATACATAGACTTGAAATCACTGGCAATTTTAATAAAGGAACACTAGTCACTTTAATAATGTTTACATATTTTGCTTTACTCATCTCATATGTATATACTGTATTCTATTCTACTGTATTTTAGTCTATGTCACTCTGACATTGCTCATCCTAATATCATCCTAATATTTATATATTCCATATTCCAACCTGTTGCCCAGCACAAGAGACTCATTTAGGTCTTCCAGTAAGTATTGAGTAATTCCAATAACATATATTAGTATTGTGGTTAGAGCATTGGACTAGTAACCGAAAGGTTGCAAGTTCAAATCCCCAAGCTGACAAGGTACAAATCTGTTGTTCTGCCCCTGAACAAGGGAGTTAACCCACTGTTCCTAGGCCATCATTGAAATGAGAATTTGTTCTTAACTGACTTGCCTAGTTAAATAAAGGTTAAAAAAAACATTTAAAAGTGTATTAACTTAAATATAGCCTACACAACAGCTTTCAACATACCAGTATTTGTGTGAACTTGGTGGTCGCAATGCTTTGAAAAACAGTTGTACTACATTAGTGTAAAAAAAAAGATATTCCCAAAGTTTAGCATGGTTTTTCAATGAGACTCTTGTTTTGAAGAAAACAAATCCACCATGTGATGCCAGCATAATATCCTGCTGCTAGAAGAACGGCAATGTAGACCTAGGCAACAATCACAACAACTGGCCGCAGCAACTGGTGAAATTAACGATTTGTGAAGGCAGCTTGAGCAAATGTACGGTTGGATTCCTTGCTAAATAATAATTATTCATCATGAACGTGGGCTTTTCTCTCGTTCTCCTCTGGTCTCTCCCAATAACCAATGGTAAGTAGCTAGCTAATGCTAGCTCTATATTGTCGTGTCTTGCTTTCTAATATAGGTAACGTTAGCTAGCTAGCTATATTCAGTTTTGGTGATGGCATGTACTATTATGTAGTGGAAACCAAGACTGGTTTTAGCGCAGTTATGGACAATTTTAGCTAACCCTTTAACTAACTTTAACCTAATTCTCGTAACCTGCCACGTTAATTGTGTTAACCTGCCACGAAAAGTCACTTCTGCTAGTCAAAACCGACAAACCTGCCCCGAGAGCAGTGTAAGTATCCACTAATGTGATACAGCATTAGCTAGGCCTTTTCATTTAAAAAAAAGAAATCAGTATACATACAAGAAGTATACAGACAATGATAACGTATACTAGGGGGTACACCAAATTACAGATTATACAAAGACCTTAAAAGATGCACACATATTGATTGTTTTATCAGCTTTCTTATTAGAAGAATGTAGAATGGTATAAATGTACTGCTCGAATTCCTTCTAGAAAACACAGAAGAGTTTTTATTTTATTAGTGAACTTACATTTATTAATATGACATTTTCCATTAGCACAATTAGATTTATGGAGGTAAAATGTTTTTTTCTTTATTATGGTTAAGGAAACCGAGCAGTACATTCTCACATAAAAAACAAAAGTCATCAAGAGTATTAACAATTATAAAACTGTGAATATCTTTCCAAAATTGTTTTACATGTAGACAATGCCAAAATAAATGTGAAACGGTTTCTGGATGCTCAACACAAAAAGCACAATCAATGTTAATGTATTTTTCTGAGTTTCTTCAGGTAATGATTCGCAGGGTAATGCTTATGGATCATTCTGAAAGAGACCTCTTTGACCTTGTTAACAATCAAGTATTTGTGTGGGAATAACCAGACTTTTTTCCAACAGATATTAGTGAACAATGTATTCCAGTAACTTGTAACATAAGGAATGGATACAATATCCCTTTGAAATAAAGCACGTATAGATCTGTTGTTCTGAGGGAGCAAGGAGAAACATATTTTCCCTATTGGAGAGTCAACTGGATTAAGAGAGGGTAGGTCAGGAAGGTGAGGTCTGGCTACACCTCTAAATAACATGAGAGTTCCAGATGGAATAGCATCAAAGACTATGGCGAACTCTCTAGGTGTTACAGGGATATTGTAATTAGATAAAAATTCCTCATCATTGAGTGATAATCCTTCTGCATTAAAAAGTTAACTCACCAGCAGGATATGATTATTGAACCAGTTCTTACAAAATAAATGCATGATTCAATACAAAACGTCCTTATTGTTCCAAATGAAATACCTATGCAGGGACAAAATGTTTATACAGTGGGGCAAAAAACGATTTAGTCAGCCACCAATTGTGCAAGTTCTCCCACTTAAAAAGATGAGCGTGGCCTGTAATTTTCATCATAAGTACACTTCAACTATGACATACAAAATGAGAAAAAAAATCCAGAAAATCACATTGTAGGATTTTTAATGAATTTATTTGCAAATTACGGTGGAAAATAAGTATTTGGTCAACCAACAAACAAGCAAGATTTCTGGCTCTCGCAGACCTGTAACTTCTTCTTTAAGAGGCTCCTCTGTCCTCCACTCGTTACCTGTAATAATGGCACCTGTTTGAACTTGTTATCAGTATAAAAGACACCTGTCCACAACCTCAAACAGTCACGCTCCAAACTCCACTATGGCCAAGACCACAGAGCTGTCAAAGAACACCAGAAACAAAATTGTAGACCTGCACCAGGCTGGGAAGACTAAATCTGCAATGGGTAAACAGCTTAGTTTGAAGAAATCAACTGTGGGAGCAATTATTAGGAAATGGAAGACATACAAGACCACTGATAATCTCCCTCAGTCTGGGGCTCCACGCAAGATCTCACCCAGTGGGGTCAAAATGATCACAAGAACGGTGAGCAAAAATCCCAGAACCACACGGGGTGACCTAGTGAATGACCTGCAGAGAGCTGGGACCAAAGTAACAAAGCCTACCATCAGTAACACACTACGCCGCCAGGGACTCAAATCCTGCAGCGCCAGACGTGTCCCCCTGCTTAAGCCAGTACATGTCCAGGCCCATCTGAAGTTTGCTAGAGAGCATTTGGATGATCTAGAAGAAGATTGGGAGAATGTCATATGGTCAGATGAAACCAAAATTGAACTTTTTGGTAAAAACTCAACTCGTTGTGTTTGGAGGACAAAGAATGCTGAGTTGCATCCAAAGAACACCATGCCTACTGTAAAGCATGGGGGTGGAAACATCATGCTTTGGGGCTGTTTTTCAAAGGGACCAGGACGACTGATCTGTGTAAAGGAAAGAATGAATGGGGTCATGTATCGTGAGAGTTTGAGTGAAAACCTCCTTCCATCAGCAAGGGCATTGAATATGAAACGTGGCTGGGTCTTTCAGCATGACAATGATCCCAAACACATCGCCCGGGCAACGAAGGACTGGCTTTGTAAGAAGCATTTCAAGGTCCTGGAGTGGCCTAGCTAGTCTCCAGATCTCAACCCCATAGAAAATCTTTGGAGGGAGTTGAAAGTCCGTGTTGCCCAGCAACAGCCCCAAAAGATCACTGCTCTAGAGGAGATCTGCATGGAGGAATGGGCCAAAATACCAGCAACAGTGTGTGAAAACCTTGTGAAGACTTACAGAAAACGTTTGACCTCTGTCATTGCCAACAAAGGGTATATAACAAAGTATTGAGAAACTTTTGTTATTGACCAAATACTTATTTTCCACCATCATTTGCAAATCAATTCATAAAAAAATCCTACAATGTGATTTTCTGGATGTTCTTTTCTCATTTTGTCTGTCATAGTTGAAGTGTACCTATGATGAAAATTACAGGCCTCTCTCATATTTTTAAGTGGGAGAACTTGCACAATTGGTGGCTGACTAAATACTTTTTTTGCCCCACTGTATATTAACAACCACGCTAAGAATACTTAGCGTGGTTGTAAAGCAGATCATTTTGCAGGAATCTTATCAATGTCGTAGTTACAAAGTAACATACAATTGAGGCCACCAAAACAGGAGAAGATATGAGGGATGAAATTCCAAATTGAAGTAGGATTCTTTAAAAAATGTTTAGCTTAATTTATCTGAAATATTTTTCAAAGTATGAAAATCAACAACAAAAAAATTGAGACCACCATATTCATATGAGTTCATAATGACAGATTTCCTAATATAATGTGTACGATTTTTCCAGATGAAGTTGAAAAGCACCTGGTCAACAGCTTTACCTATTTTGTTGTCAAGATATAGGGACTGGGCTGCATAAGTATGTCTGGAGATACCTTCAGCTTTAGAAAGCAATACTCTACCTTTCAAGGATAAATCCCTCTGCAGCCAATGGTTCAACTTCTTTTTGTTTTAATAGGTATAACGTTTAATGAGCATCTTTCCTGCATCTTTCCTGTTGATCCGTAGATATGGTAATCCCAAGGTATATTACTTTTTCCTTGACTGAAATATTGCATATAGAGGGTATTACACAGTCTTTAACAGCAAACAATTCACACTTATTCACACTTATTAAGGTTCAGGCAAAAACCAGATGCTTGAAAAAACCCAATCTGTTTTAAGCTGTTCGGCAAATAAAATGTTTTGCCCTTGACGTTATTTCTTAACCCCCTAGCATTGAGTGACACAATAGACAACGACAAAGTGGAATATAGAACAAAGTACTATGAGCTGAACAACAATCGCAAATCGAAAGAGATTGAAAAGAAACCCGCATTGTATACCATATATCGATATAAATGATTGAGTGTGAATAGCTGTTCTTGTCTATTGATGTTCTGTATTATGTTTTGTGTGGACCCCAATAAGAGTAGCTGCTGCTTTTGCAACAGCCAATGGCGATCCTAATAAATTGCCAATCTAGCTGGGCCCCAAGCTCTTTAGTGATGTCCCTGGTGGACCTCTTCTCCACCGCAGCACAGGACCACTGGCACCCAGGGGTCAGTTTGGCATACTGTACTAACCATTCTTTCATTTTGGTAGAAAACAATTAAGGCATCTATCAGGCTATAGTTATATTCAAGAATAACTGCATATACTTGAAATAAACAATAGCCTTAAAAATAACATGGATTAGCATGTACCTCCTCTGCCTCCTGCACAGTCTCCTCTAGGATAAACATTTTCAGGGAAGATGTCATCCTAGTTAAGACAACTGAACCCAAATGTATATCAGTTGGAATTAACAAGCTTCCTGTCTTGTATTCTTTGTCAAGACACAAACACACACAGCAAATACAGGGACATTTACTTTTCAGCAAACATTAACTTTGGGGCGGCAGGTAGCCTAGTGGTTAGAGTGTTTGGGCCATCGAATCCCCAAGCTGACAAGGTAAAAAAAATCTGTCGTTCTGCCCCTGAACAAGGCAATTAACCCACTGTTCACTGGTAGGCCGTCATTGTAAATAATAATTTGTTCTTAACTTCTTGTGACTCCCCATCCCGGATCCGGGCGCGTAATCATCGCCTGACAACAATTAGCATAAAGCAACAGATATAAATATCCCTAGAAAATATTCCTATTCATGAAAATCACAAATTAAATATATTGAGACACAGCTTAGCCTTTTGTTAATCACCCTGTCATCTCAGATTTTCAAAATATGCTTTACAGCCAAAGCTAGACAAGCATTTGTGTAAGTTTATCGATAGCCTAGCATAGCATTATGCCTTGCTAGCAGCTAGCGTTTACCTTTGATGAACTTCGGATGTTTTCACTCACGAGACTCCCAGGTAGATAGCCAAAGTTAATTTTTTCCCAAAATATTATTTTTGTAGGCGAAATAGCTCCGTTTGTTCTTCACGTTTGGCTGAGAAATCGGCCGGAAATTGCAGTCACGAAAATGGCGAAAAATATTCCAAATTAGCTCCATAATATCGACAAACATGGCAAACGTTTTTTATAATCAATCCTCAAGGTGTTTTTCTAATATCTATTCGATAATATATCCGTCGGAACAATTCGTTTTTCAGTAGGACTGATTGGAGTAATGGCTACCTCTGTATTTTACGCGTCACCCTGGGAGCCATCATGTGACCACTTACGCAAT
Organism: Oncorhynchus gorbuscha; assembly: GCF_021184085.1. Classification (NCBI taxonomy): domain Eukaryota; kingdom Metazoa; phylum Chordata; class Actinopteri; order Salmoniformes; family Salmonidae; genus Oncorhynchus; species Oncorhynchus gorbuscha. The sequence goes on from NC_060173.1 coordinate 81,162,322, forward strand.
GTAGCCACCTACGGCTATTCTTCAACATAAATGCGTAAAACTCCGTCACAATGCTGTAGACACCTTGGGGAATACGTAGAAAGCGTAAGCTCATTGATAGGACATTCTCAGCTCATTAGGGACTCATTGGAACGCAGCGCTTTCAAAATATGGGGCACTTCCGGATTGGATTTTTCTCAGGCTTTCGCCTGCAACATCAGTTCTGTTATACTCACAGACAATATCTTTACAGTTTTGGAAACGTTAGTGTTTTCTATCCAAAGCTGTCAATTATATGCATATTCTAGCATCTTGTCCTGACAAAATATCCCATTTAAAACGGCAACGTTTTTTTTCCAAAAATGAAAATACTGAGTCGCAACTGACTTGCCTAGTTAAATAAAAATAAAAAAGCTGTGTCAACTTCAGTCTTGTTAAATGAGGTGGAGCTAACATTACAAAAACAAATCTGTCAACAAAATGTATTCCAGTACTTGACTATCTGAGGTGGAAGCTAGCTACAGTAACTACCTAATAATAGGAGTACACGGAGAAACTGTGTTGTAGTTGAGTTGCTTTCTGATGTTATTTGCTGGAGGTGTTACACAATTAGCTAGTTACCTTGAACTAGAGTTGCAACAAAGTTGTTCAGTGTCTAACGCTAGACTAGTCAACAACAGTCATGACCGGTTAACGTTACCCCATTGCATTGACTCGCGTTGCCTCCTCAGTAAAGTCGTTTTTGAGATCTTGATGATGGTCGGTCGGTCGGTAACCACTATACCATAACCCTCAATGTCAAATGGAGGCACAAGAAGAGGGCTTCAACATAGGCCTATGACTCCTTTCCATTTGGAAACCCCCGGTTGACGCATCGAAAGTGCCCTTCAACGCAAATTCTGCCTCCGCGAAGTGCTGTCTGCAGATCCTGCTAGCTCAAACTAAAGGATGTGGAGCCACTTCTTCGAAAGTTGTGCGTCCTTGGGATTCCGATGGATTTTTTTAAAACCAATTCATACAGCCTGGCGCTATACAGTTCGTGTTTGAATTACTACTTGTTGCCATTTTCATTGTCCACACTTGACTCCACTCTCTTCGATTCACTCTCTGCGCGAAAACTCTTTGCTGATTCCTGCCAGTGGCGCACTGGCGTCAGTCGTTACTATGGTCATTTAAAATGTTGCTGACCATGCCTCCAAATAAACCTTGTCGGCAATAGATGTTGTGTTAAATACACATGTTTAGTATTAGTGGATTGAATACATCTCTTTGCTTAGTTTTACTTCCAAAAGTGTTTCCCTTTTTAAGCCCTGAAGTTTACGCTTATACAATAATAGCCTAAAATAATGAAAGTAAAACCTCAATGTAGCCTAAATTGCACAATGATCCATTTCTTTTAAAGGTATTATTTATCTTTATTCTACAATGTAATAACCCTGAACCCGTCCACCATGTGGTTATCCGCAGAGGCTGCGGGTTATGGGTCAACTAGTGTATCACTAGTGTGTGTGCCCATCAGGAGGTTGGGGTAATTGTCTTCATCTCGATCAAGGCCCTCCCAATCTAGAAAGAGGGCTAGACATTCTGAGTCGCAACTGGGAAAGAGAGTGGAAAAAGAGCGAGATGTACAGATTTAGTCATAGGGAAATATCATGTAATGACCCTTTTAAATCGCAGCCCCATGGGTGCACTGAAGTTTAGCAGGCCCACACACACACGCACACACACACACACACACACACACACACACACACACACACACACACACACACACACACACACACACACACACACACACACACACACACACACACACACACACACACACACAGCTGTTTAGGGAACCATTCTTTACTCTACATTTTTATTTATTTATTCCAGCCCATATGATAGTTCCTGTTGTGGTATTGCAAGTTCTGAGTCACGTGGCAGGCTGAAACCTCTTTTGTCTAGGATTAGCTCTACAGGGTTTTTCCTATTCAAAATGTCTGTGTACAATTGGTATAAAAGCACTGGCTAGCTAGTGAGGTCAATGTCATCGTGGCTAGCCTATTCTTTTTTTCACCACTGATGTTTTTGCTTCTTTGGTCTAGAGTTATTTGTGTAGATTGAGTTTTTAATTTTTTTAATCCATTTTACAATAAGGCTATAACATAACAAAATAAAATATGTAAAAGTCAAGAGGTCTGAATACTTTGAAGGCACTGTTGGTCCTTCTGTAGCTCAGTTGGTAGAGCATGGCGCTTGTAACGCCAGGGTAGTGGGTTCGATCCCCGGGACCACCCATACGTAGAATGTATGCACACATGACTGTAAGTCGCTTTGGATAAAAGCGTCTGCTAAATGGCATTTATTATTATTATTACTGTGTTCTCAATTTAAAATGATACCAGTAGATAATGTATATGCGACTAACCCATAAAGCAGAAAGATTTCCTACATTATTTTTGTGACATGAAATTGTTTAGTGCAAATTAAACCCTTGTATTCTAGGTACAGTAATGTTAATCAAAATAAGTAGCTGGCAATTATTAGGCTAATAAAAGATATCAAAAAGGAAAATAGGTTTGGGGAGCGTTGTAATTCTACCTTTTTTTTTAAATCTGTGTGAACATGATTTTACAATACAGAGACAACCAAGAAGGTCAATGTCATAGAGGATTGCAGACATTGTTGGTGATGGGTGAAAAGAGATCTGCACAACCAATGTTTGCAAGTCAAAGCCACTTGCCTTTACCCAAAGTACCCCTTCATGTGCATTTTAGCCCCTGGTGTTTTACAGGAAGTGAGCTATACTCATAAATGTCATGAATCAGCCATAATATATGAGAATCATAGGGGCAATAAACTGTTCCTTTTCTCTTAATGACTTCGACCCCCCCCCCTCACTAATCCACAGCTCTCTACCCATATCAGTGCCTGCCAACGTGATCGTCTTCCCTGCACTCAGCACATTCCAAGCTTCATTTTTATTTTATCTTTATTTAACTAGGCAAGTCAGTTATGAACAAATTATTATTTTAAATGATGTCTTTGTCTCATTGCGCACCAGCGACTCCCGTGGCGGGCCGGGCGCAGTGCGCGCTAACCAAGGTTGCCAGGTGCACTGTGTTTCCTCCGACACATTGGTGCGGCTGGCTTCCGGGTTGGATGTGCGCTGTGTTAAGAAGCAGTGCGGCTAGGTTGGGTTGTGTATCGGAGGACGCATGACTTTCAACCTTCGTCTCTCCCGAGCCCGTACGGGAGTTGTAGCGATGAGACAAGATAGTAGCTACTACAACAATTGGACACCACGAAATTGGGGAGAAAAAGGGGTTAAAATTAAAAATAAATAAAAATAAAGATCTTTGTCGGAATGCACTCCCAGGACTCCCACTTCCACAAATGTTAGTTTTGTTCGATTACGTCCATATTTATGTCTAAATACCTCCGTTTTGTTCACGCGTTTAGTTCACTGTTCCAAAGGCACAATGTGCGAGCGCAAAATCCAGACGAAAAGTCAAGAGTTCCATTACAGTTTGTAGAAACATGTCAAATGATGTTTACAATCAATCTTTAGGGTATTTTTATAATAAATCTTCAATAATATTCCAACCGGACAATAGCGTATTCATTACAGAGGAAAAAGAAGGCACGGCGCACCCGCGTGACCATGCAGTAAACAACTGATTGGCCACAGCCTAGTTCACATGTTGAAACAGCTCTTATTTGACCCCCTTCCACAATAGAAGCCCCAAACAACTTTCTAAAGGATGATGACATCTGCTGGAAGCCCTGGGAAGTCCAATCTGGCCGCATAGACACAGCATATTGGATAGGCAATCACTTAAATGAAACTACAAACCTCAGATTTCCTACTTCCTGGTTGGATTTGTCTCAGGTTTTCGCCTGCCATATGAGTTCTGTTGTGCTCACAGACATCATTCAAACAGTTTTAGAAACTTCAGAGTGTTTTCTATCCAATACTAATAATAATATGCATATATTAGCATCTGGAACAGAGTAGCAGGCAGTTGACTCTGCGCATCTTATTCCACCCAGCTACTCAATACTGCCCCCCTGTCAGCAAGAAGTTAATAAACCTGTTTTTATTTGTGTTTTTCAGTGCTTGCAGAGCTGCCTGTACCTCAGAACCTGACTCTGCTCACCCTGAACACAGAGTACCTACTAACATGGGACTGGGACCGGGACCAGACGACCACAGGCAACACTGTTACCTTCACTGCAGAGTACATGGGGTAAATCACCACACACACAGTATCACACTCTTGGACACATCCTCCACCCCTCCCCATGTCACATTATAATATATCTCGCATGCTACAGTACACCCAAACTGTGGTTGGTCTAATTCTACTTGCGCTACAATATGAGTTTCATGATCTGGTATTTGGCCAAGACTGCGTCTCATCAGTAGCAGATAGCCTAGTAGTTGAGCACATTGGGCCAGTAACCAAAAGGTTGCTGGTTCGAATCCCAGAGTCGACTAGGTGAAAAATCTGTCGATGTGCCCTTGAGCTAGGCGGTTAACCCTAATTACTCTTATTCAGAGCGATGTCTGCTAAAGGACTAAAATGTAAATCGGTGACCCTCTCTCTACCCAATAGGAAGTATAAGATGCAGAGGAAGAAGAAGAACTGGAGCCGTGTGTGTGAGAGGACCATACATACCCACTGTAACTTCACAGGCTCTGATCTGCACTACCTGGGCATGTATGTGCTCAGGGTCCGAGCCAGTGCAGACGGACTGAACTCAGACTGGGTCCTTAAAGACTTCTGCCCTGATAAAGACGGTGAGAGATAGGAAATGGGGAAGACTGACTTTGATTTAAAAACACAAACTAAAGAGATGTAAATGTGAGAACATAACAAAATAATAAACACAGTTGCAAAGAGGCAGTCACATATCTAAGCACAACCACACACCAACATACATTATCATCAAAAGTTTGGACAACTACTCATTCTAGGGTTTTTCTTTTCTTTTTACTATTTTCTACATTGTAGAATAATAGTGAAGACATCAAAACTATGAAAAAACACATGGTATCATGTAGTAACCAAAAAAGTGTTTAAAAAAATCAAAATATATTTGATATTCTTCAAAGTAGCCACCCTTTGCCTTGATGACAGCCTTGCACACTCTTGGCATTCTCTCAACCAGCTTCACCTGGAATGTTTTTCCAACAATCTTGAAGGAGTTCCCACATACACTACCATTCAAAAGTTTGGGGTCACTTAGAAATGTCCTTGTTTTTGAAAGAAAAGCAACATTTGTTGTCCATTAAAATAACATAAAATTGATCAGAAATACAGTGTAGACATTTAATTTTTTAAATGACTTTTAAAGCTGGAAACAGCTGATTTTTTATGGAATATCTACATAGGCCCATTATCGGCAACCATCACTCCTGTGTTCCAATGGCACGTTGTGTTAGCTAATCCAAGTTTATCATTTTAAAAGGCTAATTGATCATTAGAAAACCATTTTTCAATTGTTTGCATAGCTGAAAACTGTTCTGATTTAAAGATGCAATAAAACTGTCCTAGACTAGTTGAGTATCTGGAGCATCAGCATTTGTGGATTTGATTTACAGGCTCAAAGTGGCCAGAAACAAATAACTTTCTTCTGAAACTCGTCAGTCTATTCTTGTTCTGAGAAATGAAGGCTATTCCATGCGAGAAATTTTCAAGAAACTGTAGATCCCGTGCAATGCTGTGTACTACTCCATTCACAGAACAGTGCAAACTGTCACTAACCAGAATAGAAAGACGGGTGGGAGGCCACGGTGCACAACTGAGCAAGAGGACAAGTACATTAGTGTCTAGTTTGAGAAACAGACCCCTCACAAGTCCTTAACTGGCAGCTTCATTAAATAGTACGCGCAAAACACCAGTCTCAACGTCAGTGAAGAGGTGACTCCGGGATGCTGGCCTTCTAGGCAGAGTTGCAAAGAAAAAGCCTTTTCTCAGACTGTCCAATTAAAAAGAAAAGATTAAGATGGGCAAAATAACACTGGACAGAGGAACTCTGCCTATAAGGCCAGCATCCCGGAGTTGCCTCTTCACTGTTGACATTGAGACTGGTATTTTGCAGGTACTATTTAATGAAGCTGCCAGTGAAACATTTTTCTCAATTGTCTGTAATATGTTCCAGGGTTTCATCCAATGGCTTTGAGGAGTATACCACCTCCGTCATCAGCTTCATCAATAAGTGCATTGACGACGTCATCCCCACAGTGACCGTACATACATATCTCAACCAGAAGCCATGGACTACAGGCAACATCCGCATCGAGCTAAAGGCTAGAGCTGCCGCTTACAAGGAGTGCAACACTAATCCGGACGCTTATAAGAAATCCCGCTACACCCTCAGTAAAACCATTTAAACAGGCAAAGTGTCAATACAGGATTAAGATTGAATCCTACTACACCGGCTTCGACGCTCATCGGATGTGGCAGGGTTTGAAAACTATTACAAAGTACAAAGGGAAATCCAGCCATGAGCTGCCCAGTGACGTGAGCCTACCAGATGAGCTAAATGCCTTTCATGCTCGCTACGAGGCAAGCAACACTGAAGCATGCTCTCGGTAGCCGATATGCAAGACCTTTACAGGTCAACATTCACAAAGCCACGGGCCGGACGGATTACCAGGACGTGTACTCAAATCATGTGCGGACCAACTTGCAAGTGTCTTCACTGACATTTTCATCCTTTCCCTGACTGAGTCTGTAATACCTACATGTTTCAAGCAGACCGCCATAGTCCCTGTGCCCAAGGAAGTGAAGGTAACCTGCCTAGAATGATTACCGCCCCGTAGCACTCACGTCGGTAGCCATGAAGTGCTTTGAAAGACTGGTAATGGCTCACATCAGCAGCATCATCCTGGATACACTAGACCAGGTATTCTCAAACTGGGGTACGCGAAATGCCGTCGGGAGTACGCCAAATAAAACTGATTCACGTTTAAAAAATAGTGTATAGATTTTATTTTTCATTATTCACATTTTCAAACCGTCCATTTATAGTTTCCAACGGGGCTATACATTTGGGTTAGAGTTTTTTTTTTTTCTTCGCCTGAGTAGGCTCATTTCACTGCCAAAAATAAAATTAAACCATCTAGTGTTCAGCGAAATAACAACAATGTCAAATAATTGTAGCCTAGTCAATTAATGAACATCCAATCACATTAACCGTTACTCTCGCGGAAATTCCATTAACGGTCCATATGTACCCAAACTTAGCTGCTGTTCATGTTGATATCTGTACTTGTGGTGCAAAAGCCATGACAGGGAGACGTAGTAGAGTGGTAACACCCATGCAAGCAGTTGGTCCCGACGCCACTTGGGTACACTGCAGCATCCACCGAGAGGTTCTTGCTGCCAAGGGAATGCCAGGGAACAGCTTGTTTTGGACACTACAGTGGAAAATGGTGGAAGGTTCCTGAACTATTTTCTGCACTATGAAATGATATGGGCAGCGACCATGTAACACTTTTACAACATACAGAAGTGCTCTGGTTATCAAGGGGCAAAGTATTGACACATTTTTTTAAATTGAGAGACGAGCTTAATGTTTTCTTTGCTGACCATAATTTCCACTTGGCTGACCGCTTGCATGAGTTTCTGACACGACTGGCCTATCTAGGTGATGTTTTTTCTCGTCTGAATGATCTGAATCAAGGATTACTGTGACTCTCCGCAACTTTATTCAATGTGCGGGACAAAATTGAGCCTATGATTAAGAAGTTGGAGCTCTTCTCTGTTTGCATTAACAAGGAGAACACACAGGTCTTTCCATCATTGTATGATTTTTTTTTTTGTGGTCAAATGAACTCAAGCTTACGGACAATGTCAAATGTGATATAGCGAAGCACCTGAGTGAGTTTGTTGCGCAATTACGCAGGTACTTTCCCGAAACAGATGACTGTGTGGAAAATGATTTAAAACAATACAACTCAACATTGCAGAGTTATGTGCATCCTTTCAAGCATACCCTTCTCATTAACCTGTGGTGAGTTATTCACAATTTTCAATGAACAAATAAGGTTTTATATGTAAGATGGTTAAATAAAGAGCAAAATTATTGATTATTATATGTGCCCTGGTCCTATAAGAGCTCTTTGTCCCTCGAGCCAGGTTGTGACACAAACTCTCACTCATTCTTATGTTTAATAAATGTATCGTATAGTATGTGTGGGAGGCTTACAATAATGGCAAAAAAAAACATTTGAGAGTGCGCTGACCCTGGTGCTAGAGGAGGTTGAATATTTGAAGGGGTACAGGACTATAAAAAGTTTGGAAACCGCTGCCCTAGACCAACTCCAATTCGCATACCGCCCCAACAGATCCACAGATGACGCAATGTCAATCGCACTCTACAATGCCCTTTCCCACCTGGACAAAAGGAACACCTATGTGAGAATGACTACAGCTCAGCGTTCAACACCATAGTGCTCACAAAGCTCATCACTAAGCTAAGGATCCTGGAACTAAACACCTACCTCTGCAACTGGACTTCCTGACGGGCCGCCCCCAGGTGGTAAGGGTAGGCAACAACACATCTGCCACGCTGATCCTCAACACTGGGGTCTCTCAGGGGTGCGTGCTTAGTCCCCTCCTGTACTCCGTTCACCCACGACTCCCAACACCACCATTACGTTTGCTGACGACACTACAGTGGTAGGTCTGATTACAGATAACGATGAGGGCCTATAGGGAGAGGGTCAGAGACCTGGCAGTGTGGTGCCAGGATAACAACCTCTCCCTCAATGTGAGCAAGACAAAGGAGCTGATCGTCAACTACAAGAAAAAGCGGGCCGAACAGGTCCCTATTAACATCGACAGGGCTGTAGTGGAGCGGGTCGAGAGTTTCAAGTTCCTTGGAGTCCACATCAGCAACATGTTGATCATGGTCCAAAAACACCAAGACAATCGTGAAGAGGGCACGACAACAACTTTTCCCCCTTAGGAGACTGAAAAGATTTGACATGGGTCCGCAGATCCTCAAAGTTCTACAGCTGCACCATCGAGAGCATCTTGACTGGTTGCATCACCACCTGGTATGGCAACTGTTCGGGATCTGACCGTAAGGCACTACAGAAGGTAGTACATATGTCCCAGTACGTCACTGGGGCCGAGCTTCCTGCCATCCAGGACCTATATACTAGGCAGTGTCAGAGGAAAGCCTCAAAATTGTCAGACTCTAGTCACCCAAGTCATAGACAGTTCTCTCTGCTACAACACGGCAAGCGGTACTGGAGCCTGGACTAATTAACAGCTTCTACCTCCAAGCCATAAGACTGCTGAACAATTAATCAAATGGCCACCCGGACTATTTACACCCCCCACCACCATTTTGTTTTTTACACTATTGCTACTCGCTGTTTAATCTACAATCTACATGTACAAATTACCTCTACTAATCTGTATCCCCGCTCATTGACTCGGTACTGGCACCCTCTGTGTATAGCCTCGTTATTTTATTGTTACTTTTTAATAATTTTTTACTTTAGTTTATTTGGTAAATATTTTCTTAACCAACAATGTAGTTCAAGAAAGAGTTAAGGGTTTGTAAGTAAGTGTTTCACAGTAAGGTTGTATTCGGCGCATGTGACAAAGTTTGATTTAAATGAGTTGGTGTGTCCAAACTTTTGACTGGTACTGTACGTAGACACCCTAACACACAACTAGCACAGGAAGATCGCTATTGATCACCAATAATCGTTCTCTGGAGTTGGCTCGGCTGGATTCTGACTTGATGATTACTGAAAGTTTATTTATGCTTATTTTTCTGTTCTTCCCCGTCTAGCTGCTTTGGGCCCACCATCCAGGGTTGAGCTGGCTCCTGTGGGGAACCTGCTGGACGTGACCATCTCTGACCCCCTGACCAGCACCCAGGGCTCCATGAAGGAACACGTCCTCTCCCTGTACTACCACATCCTGTACTGGAGCCTGTCTGATGACCCTCGGGTACTGTCATTTCTTACTAGCACAGACTTTTCTGATAGCTATTTTATTGGTGGAAAATGTACTGTTGTTGATATGTGGTGGCTCACCTAGCTACCTTAAAATGGATGCACTAAGTAACTACTAAATGACAAATGTGAATGTTACTTTTTTTGGTTTCTAGCTGAAACTAGGACAGATTCATTATTTTTTGGAACAACTAGAAATCCTCAGAGAGAAGTTTTTTAAAATACCTTTGTTTCTCCAACTCACACTTCCCTTTTCTATGTTTTCTTAAGGCACCTGGGCCTCCCCTCAGTAACCCTGTGACTGCTATAAAACCCCACACAACAGAAGCCACAACATGTAACACTAAACCGCAACCTTAAAAAGAACACACCTGTGTTCCTACTCTGGTTTTCTATGCAGGGTTTCTATGTAGGTTGTCTATGTAACGCAACACAATAATAGACCTTTCAGACTTATGGAATGTGGCACCTTGAAAGCGCTACGGCATGTGTGTTTGTCTGAAAGGGTACACTACAGCTTTTTAAATGCCGCAACGAAAACTTTTCTGGAGGTAGTTTCGAAGCGCCATTGAAAACAGGAATTTAACCTGTCTGTTAAGGAATGACGGGACTAACATCAATTTCTAGGCAACCAGAACTATCAATCAAATGAGCATCAGCATCATCTGGGTATGTGTGCAACAAAAGTTCAACGTTCACCTTCCGCTACCATTTCCGTCAAGCCGTCTACACATAGTTTGACGGGTACGTTGGATAAATCCAATGTATGCACCACACAGAACGTACTGCAACTGCCTCTGCAATGCAATGCTGTGAGGCAAACGCAGAGTTCCATTGGAACTGAATGTACTTCTGGTGTACAAAAATGCAATGATGCTGTCGGTGTGGTCGAGGTGTGAGAAAAGTTCTTTGAAGTTCATCAAATATGACTTACCAATACATTTTGTAGGGGGGAAAAACAAAATTTCTACCATAAAAACAGCACATCAATGAGCCACATTTTATTGTTTTCAGGGAAACAATACCAAACATTCTATGCTGGAGAAGAATTCTGTCTGAAAAGGTACATCAGGTTATCAATTGTTGCTATCGACCTGTTACTGTAGTGGCATCCTATGTAAGGGACTGTGCACTTGAGGTGTGTGGCCACTTGGAAACACCAGTTAGACCTCTCACTCATACCCTTGTAATTTGTTTGTCTTATGTTGCACCTACCTCACATTTTCCAGGAATATTGGCCCAACGTGGTCTGGGTTAGGGAAGGGTTTGTCCGGGGGGGCTTTACTTGGCTCCTTGATGCTATAGCGACTCCTTGTGGCGGGCTAGGCACTTGCAGGCTGACTTCAGTCGTCAGTTGAACGGTGTATCCTCGACACATTGGTGCAGTGGGTGTTTTAGAAGCGCGGTTTGGCGGGTCATGTTTCGGAGGACGCATGACTCAACCTTCGCCTCTCCCGAGCCCGTTGGGAAGTTGCAGCGATGAAACAAGATTGTAATTGGATCAGTTGTGTACTCATGATTATGCATATACTTTTCATATTTCTTCTGTACGATTTCAATTTAGCCCTGTCCATATAGGACAATCCCCACGAGTGCGAAGGGTTGAATATTTTTTAAAGTATTTATTCTAAAAAGTAAAGCCAACACGTTTCAGGGTTTTTATTCTGTTCGATATCGGACAGGGCATTCAAAGGCGCATCAGATTGAATGCAAAGCTCTTATTACGTATTCTCTAACTCCCCCAGGGCTTCAACATCAATTGTATCTGCTCTTTTGCAGCCATTCCACTTACTTGATTTAATCTAGTACTAGCATAGATGGTTCATGTGAAGAAGGGCTTGGTGATTAGTTCCCCAGTGGAATCAACTGTGCTAGTACTGCATTACATCAAGTAAGTGGAATGGCTGGAGGTACTCCAGAGAGGTTTGGGAAACACAGCCCTATCTTATTTCACTCTGCAAAAACCTATTTTAACATGTTTTTATTGTTTGAACAGGGTCTAAAGCCTAATGTGGTGAACTCTAACAACAACCTGGTGACGCTGCCTGAGCTGGAGGCCTGGACGTGGTACTGTGTCATGGTTCAGTCTCGCTACGACTACTACAACAAGACAAGCGGCTACACGGCACCCAAGTGCATGCAGACAGAAGGTAAAGACTGAGATTGGTTTTGAAATAGCATGACGTGTTTGTGTGTGTAACCTACCTGTATCCGTGTAAGTATACTGTATGAGTGTGTTTTTTTGTATATATATATTTTTTACAGGAGTATTTACACATTAATGAGGGCACTGTAATCTGAAGGACACTTGTGTGATTGTCTTCATCCACAGGTGACACCCAGTGGAGGCAGATCTTCATGTACTTCCTGGTCTCCCTGGTAGTATGTTTCCTGCTGGTGCTGCTGCCCTACACCTTCTTTAGGTTCTACAGAGTCCTCAAACACACCTTCTACCCCACCATCCAGCTGCCTGCATACATCCAGGAGGTAGGCTGTACATGGGCTAACAAGCACACACATCCTATCAAATTGTATTTGTCACATGCGCCGAATACTACCGGTGTAGACCTTACCGTGAAATGCTTACTTACAAGCCCTTAACTTCTTATGGTATAGGGGACGCTTGTGTCCCACTTGGTCAAAAACCAGGGGAAATGCAGCACGGCAAATTCAAATAAATTGATATAAAAATCAAACTTTCATTAAATCACACATGTAAGATACTCAATTAAAGCTACACTCGTTGTGAATCCAGCCAACATGTCAGATTTCTAAAAGGCTTTTCGGCGAAAGCATAAGAAGCTATTATCTGTTGATAGCACAACAGTAAACAAAGAGTAGCATTTTTCAACCCTGCAGGCGCTACACAAAACGCAGGAATAAAATATAAAACATGCCTTACCTTTGACGAGTTTCTTTTGTTGGCACTCCAATGTGTCCCGTAAACATCACAATTGGTCCTTTTGTTTGATTAATTCCATCCATATATATCCAAAATGTCAATTTATTTGGCGCATTTGATCCAGAGAAAAACAGCTTCCAAAATGCGCAATGTCATTACAAAATATTTCAAAAGTTACCTATAAACTTTGCCAAAATATTTCAAACTACTTTTGCAGTACACCTTTAGGTATTTTTAAATGTTAATAATCGATCAAATTGAAGACGAGTAACGCTACTTTTCAAGTCTTGGCCAAATCTTAACAGCGTTACCCTTTTCCAGGATGGCCCTACTTCTTCATTACACAAATGAATAACCTCAACCAACAACAAGTTCCTAAGAAATATCGTTTGCCAATGAGAACTCAGTGAACAGACAGACCTAAAAAAAAAAAAGGAATTCTCTGGGTTTTGCCTGCTACATAAGTTCTATTATACTCACAGACATGATTCAAACAGTTTTAGAAACTTCAGTGTTTTCTATCCAAATCTACTAATAATATGCATGTCTTATATTCTTGGCATGAGTAGCAAGAAGTTTAAATTGGGCACGCTATTTATCCAAAAGTGAAAATGCTGCCTCCTATACCTTAAGAAGTTAACCAAAAATGCAGTTAAGAAAATAGAGTAAAACAAAATTGACTACATAAACAAAAGTTTAAAAGTAACACAATTAACAAAGCTATATACAGGGGGTACCGAGTCAATGTGCGGGGATACAGGTTAGTCAAGGTAAATTGTACATGTAGGTAGGGGTAAAGTGACTATGTATGCATATGACAATGTATGTATAATAAACAGAGAGTAGCAGCAGGCCTCACAGTGGCTAGCATGTAAACAACAGTAATATATAGATATTTGGGTGGGTGTGTGTCTCTGGGGTGTTGGGATAAATTGAGTAATCGTATGCTGCTCCCTCTTCCCCCCCCCCCCCCCCCCCACACCACCAGTACCTCTGTGACTCCTCCTTCGGCTCTGAAATGCCCATTCTCCTCACTCCTGAGTCAGAGCTGTGCTGTGATAATCTGAGCGTGTACGCCGAGGTGGTGCTGCTGGAGATCCACATAGCTCCTCCCTTCACAGCTCCCCCCCTCAGGGCTGCAGCATGACAGCAGCAGGCATAGCCGCCAGGGCAGTGAAGGCAGCGGAGACTCTGGGGTCTACTCCACAGAGGGAGGCTCCGGCCAGCAGGGTTCTAGTGGTGGGGGTGAGCCAATCAGGAGAGACAAGGAAGTGGAGAAGGTCAAGCTGGAGGAGATGGGGGAAGAGCCTGGAGACGAAGGAGTTCCAGATGAGGGAGTTGTGGATATGTGCGTCTGAGGAGAGATGGAGAGGCGAGAGGAGCGCTGGGTGGAAAGACTGTAGGTGATGGTTGAAGAATTGTAATAGGGAAAGGAGGGTCATACAGAATGTTCTCTGAAGTCTGTCTTTCTACCCCTCAAAGGACACTTTGAAGTTGATGATATCTCGCTTAAAAGACATCACACAGATTAAAAGACACATCTCAAAAGTAAGGGTGTAACGGTAAACGTATTCATACCAACTCGTTCGGTATGGGGGACCTCTGTTCAGTCTGCACTGTGAACCCAGATTAAAACATCAACAATTTTACTGTACCAGTCAAACGTTTGGCCACCCACTCATTCCAGGGTTTTTCTTTATTCTTACTATTTTCTAAATTGTATAATAATACTGAAGACATCCAAACTATGAAATAACATACATGGGATCATTAGTATTCAAAAATGTGTTAAACAAATCGAAGTATATATTTTAGATTCTTCAAAGTAGCCACTCTTTGCCTTTGACAGCTTTGCATACTCTTGGCATCCCTCTCAACCAGATTCATGAGGTTGTCACCTGAAATGCATTTCAATTAACAGGTGTCTTGGAATTCCTTTCCTTCTTAATGTGTTTGAGCCAATCAATTGTGTTGTGACAAGGTAAGGGTGGTATACAGAAGATAGCCCTATTTGGTAAAAGACCAAGTCCATATTATGGCAAGAACAGCTCAAATGAGCGAAGACAAACGACAGTCCATCATTACTTTAAGACATGAAAGTCAGTCAATCCGGAAAATGGAAAGAACTTTGAAAGTTTCTTCAAGTGAAGTCGCAAAAAACATCAAGCGCTATGATGAAACCGGCTCTCATGAGGACCGCCACAGGAAAGGAAGAACCAGAGTTACCTCTACTGCAGAGGATAAGTTCATTAGAGTTAGCAGCCTCAGAAATTGCTACCCAAATAAATGCTTCAGAGTTCAAGTAACAGACACATCTCAACATCAACTGTTCAGAGGAGACTGCATGAATCAGGCCTTCGTGGTTGAATTGCTGCAAAGAAACCACTACTGAAGGACACCATTAAGAAGAAGACTTGCTTGGGCCAAGAAACACGAGCATTGCACATTAAACCGGTGGAAATCTGTCCTTTGGTCTGATGAGTCCAAATTTGAGATGTTTGGTTCCAAACTATGTGTCTTTGAGATGGAGAGTAGGTCAATGGATGATCGCATGTGTAGTTCCCACCGTAAAGCATGGAGGTGTGATGGTGTGGGGGTGCTTTGCTGGTGACACTGATTTATTTAGAATTCAAGGCACACTTAACCAGAATGGCTACCACAGCATTCTGCAGCGATACGCCATCCCATCGTTTTGCACTTAGTGGGACTATCATTAATTTTTTAACATGACAATGACCCAGAACACACCTCCAGGCTGTGTAAGAGCTATTTTACCAAGAAGGAGAGTGATGGAATGCTGCATCAGATGACCTGGCCTCCACAATCACCCGACCTAAACTCAATTGAGATGGTTTGAGATTAGTTGGACCGCAGAGTGAAGGAAAAGCAGCCAACAAGTGCTCAGCATATGTGAGAACTCCTGCAAGACTGTTGGAAAAGCATTTCTCATGAAGGTGGTTGAGAATGCCAAGAATGTGCAAAGCTGTCATCAAGGAAAATGGTGGCTTCTTAAATCGAAATATTTTATATTCTTCTAACACTTGTTTGGTTACTACTTGATTCCATATCTGTTATTTCATATTTTTTATTCTACAATGTAGAAAATAGTAAAAATCAAGAAACCCTGGAATGAGTAGGTGTCCAAACTTTTGACTGGTACTGTACATGGATATTTCACTAGGCCTATAGGCTGCATTGTATGCCTCTTGGGTAAATCTGAGCAACAACAAAAACATTTCAGGCTATCCCGTTAAAACAACTAGAGACTACAGAATGTGCGTGTTGTAATTACAATTTGAATCTTAATTGATGGATTTCTAACTGTCCTTTTTGTGAGGCGCAGCCAGGAAATAGTTCTGTCCAATGGCGAGTGGTGGGGTCGATTAACCAGGAGGATTCTCCATCACCAGTTTGGGAACATTTTGGTTTCCCAGTAAGATTATTGCGGGGATGGACACAGAGTATGTTGCCAGTGCTGGAAGAGAATAGCCTATGCAGCTGCCAACACCTCAACATGTTGACACAGTTACGCCGACATCACGCCAGTATTCATTTACATTTACATTTAAGTAATTTAGCAGACGCTCTTATCCAGTATTCCTACCACCAGAACAAGACGGCAACTCAAAAAAACAATGCAACGTCGTCTCCCCGCTGCATTCAAGCAGCCCTTCGCAGCTGATTCTGACCGGGCCAAAATAAACAAATGACAAGAGCGATAGGTATGTTTATTACCATGGAAATGCGCCCATTCTCGGTGGTTGAGAAGAATAAGGCGTTTCAGCACTTCTTGAAAGTGCTCGAGCCACGTTACGAACTTCACCCACTCGCACCCATTTCAGCAGATGGGTAGTACCCACTCTATTTAAGCAAGCTGAAACAGAAGTTGTCAATAAATAGGCCAATGCACCCTGTGTTGTGCTTACTACAGATGGATGGACCTCCCAGGGCTATGGAGAGCTACTTAAGTGACAGACCTTCACATTTCCCTCAACTGGAAAATGAAAAGTACCGCGCTACAGACGCGCCCCCTTTATGAGAGTCACACAAGTGCACATATTTTTCTCTTTGTAAGAAAACCTTATAGCATAGGCTTCTACAATGTCTGAGCCATGTTTACATGTTGATTTCACACACATATTGCACTTTATTTTAGTGTTGTTGAGTAATCATGTGTTTTCATTTCAGAAAATATAAACAAAAATTAACTACAGTAACTGTTGACATTTTCCCGCTGTACCAAATCCGAACCGTAGCGCGACCCCAAAACCAGGTTTTGTGAACTTTTACACCCCTACTCAAGGTACCATCCATAGCCACCTTGTGACAGGATGGCATGTTATTAATGTGATTCCTGTTTGTCTTTATTCTACCTGTTCACTGCGACAGTTGTGAATTTGTGCCTGGGTTGTTCTGGGAATCCCATGTTGCTCTGTGTTTTAAGGGCATTGAAACAATATTAAAGGTGGGAGAGGAAGGAGCATCTATCAGATTAAGAATATCAACAAGACCCCAGCCCACCTTTCTTTTCTATGGCCATGCTGGAAGAGTGTAGTGGCATGGTGTCGTGAGATGGGCGTGCTCCAAACTACATGTCAGACAGTGCTGGTCACTGCCAATGGCATGCCTTCTTTTTCCAGCTAATTCTGTGACCGTTGGTCCATTGGCATGTATGAAGACTGACTGCTGCAAGATGTTGTGTGTTCCCCTATACTGTAACTAAAGCGGTAATCCCCATTCAAAATAAATGAAGGAATTCATGGGGAAGCAGGGTAGCTCATCAGTTTAAACGGTTAAATTTGAACATTTTCAATCACAAGTATGGTGCAGATAATCAACCTCAAGTTTGTCCAGTCAAGACATCTTCAAAACGAAGCCCATCGTGCATGTTGGTTTTTATGTAAATGTTCAATGTATTAGTTTGTCCTTTTTATGATTCTTATAGAATCTGAAATCAAGAATAGTGTCGTGTTTTCTCTCTGAGACCTTCTCATTATTTGACTTCCTCTTTGTCATGAAAGGTGCTTTGCTCCAACTGTTGCTGATTGGACCCCTGAGTCTTAAAGAAGAACTGAATCTCGTGTGTGATTTATTTGAAGGTCTGTTTATTGATGCATTTGTTATCTGAGCTGAAAACTCCCCTGTCGAACAAATACCTCCTAGAGGTTTTTCATTGTAAATACAATAACATTTTGTCAAAATTAAAAAAGTGGAAATTATCAGCGTCACTTAAGTTGATAAAAGTGACATAAAATATTTTCAACAAATAACCATAATGTATATCAGCTAAAGCCTCAAAACCGAAGCCAATACAAATTTGAATTTCCTATGCTTTATTATTATAACCAGCTACAAACAGCTCTTTATATTACATGCCTGTACAGTTGAAGTCAGAAGTTTATGTACACGTTAGCCAAATACATTTAAACTCAATTGAGATGTACAAACTATGGCCATGCTGTCAATGAAGCATGCCAATGTTGAATGTTTTATAATTTTAAGCTTGGAAAAGACACCCTTAATCCCAGACTTGGGACCAGATAGCCACTCCACTAAATAGCAGGCTAGTGATTGCTTTGCAATGCTTGCCGTTAGGATTTGCCAGTAGATTGTCGACTTGATTCATAATGATGACTGCTAGCTAAGATTTAGAAAGTATGTTGACATGATCCGTCCAATCAAAGCTACTTTAGATGAAATTACGTCAGATCACATATCTGTGGTCAATGACCTCAAACTTATTGGATGGACACTTCAAATGTAACTATGGCAGCACCCAAGGGGCTTGAATTTTCGAGTTTTACCCTACCCTGACTACACAGCTTGCAAAAATACATTTGGAAATCTATGTTATTAATTTATTGCACCCACACTGCTCGTGCACGTCAACGAGCGTCTGCGTTGCCATGGGCTAAAATAGAAGTCCTTTCTATTTATAAAAATAATAATAATAATTGTGAAATCCAATTGGTAGTTAGTCTTGTCTCATCGCTGCAACTCCCGTACGGACTCAGGAGAGACGAAGGTCGAGAGCTCACTAGAAATTATTTGGTTGACCGTTATATGTGTGGATTAATTGTCGGAGTAGGGGACATTGTGCATTTCGGGTAAAATAACAACTCAATGTTTATATCCCAGGACAAATTTGCTAGCAACAACAAGCTAGCTAAATAGGACAAATGAGCTAGCAAGCTAACTAGCTACATTTCCATACATGTTTAATGCTTTTCGACCTGTCCCCAAATTAATGTCATTGGTTCAGAGTTTGTTTTGATATTTTAACCTGCGTGTCGTGATCACGTTTTGTGTAGTGTTGTACATTTCATGTATTGTTTAGAGTTTTGTCGTGCCTTCGCTGGCATGCATATAAAATAACATGTTTGCCTCACCAAGATTGACATGCTAAAATTGCCACTGAAAGTAGTCCTGGTGAATAGTATGCACAAAACAATGGTTGTCTTCATGTATATCTTTGGTCATGCTGTACAATACTGAACATGCTGTATTATTGCATCCAAATTGAGTTTCATTCATATTAAAGTATTTAACTCACCTCATACGTCTTGCCTAAGTGTTTGATTGCATACTGATTCATTGATGTTGTAACATGCTGTGAACTTGACCTCTGTTACATTTGCGATTTCACTTTTTTGTTCTTTAAAAAAAATGAGTATCGGTCACGTGTGGCATTGAGAGTGCGTGCTGCTTCTTCCAGACAGAAGAATAATTTTGATTTCCTGTGTGTGTGGTTGGTTTCTACATTGAATTATACTGGGGCGGAAAGGTACGATCGTGAACACACGCTTCCACGTGTGTAGGGTATAATGAGAACAACGCAATGCCGCGCATCCTTGAGAGGTCTTGTCGCCGTGACTGAAGAAGGGTCGACGTGGAAATAGAGGGGAGGGACGCGATCAAGACCAGGGATTAAGATATGAAATTACGCCTATTTGCATGGCCAATTTTTCTCCTTGTATACACCGGTAAATATTTTGATTCAAAATGAAAGCGAAACGACAGACCGCTCCACTCGGCTTATTGTTGCAATGATTGAGCGGTGAATAGACATTTTGATTCAAATAAATCCCACCTAAACAAGTGTAACAAATTAATCTAAAAGCTTGCAATATTAATCGTGTATAGTCATTGTGTATTCTCTGAACTGTACCAATCTTTGCAGATTTAGGATGAGCTGCCACACGGGTTTTAAAATTATGTACATAACATAATAAAACAGGCTGAAGATGTCTTTGTTTCCTTTTCTTTCTCAACATCCTGTGCTACATGTCAGTAAACTGTCTCGTCTAGGCAAAGGTGTGTTATGAGTGGTTCATATCTTAACCACGTTAATTCGAATTCTATTCATTTCACACTCCTTCCACAACAACTTTATCATGTCTTAGAGTGATACTGCTCCAGCAGACTAAAAAGTCTCAGTAGGCCTAGATGTTGGTGTAATGTCATTGTCCTCCACCTCTGCTATAACGTTACTATAACATCAACACTGCTGTGATACTAAAGAACATCTGAATTCTGACATAATTCTGGCGTTTCCCTCAGTGTTTGCTGCGCTGCCTAGACCTTATAATGTGAGGATGGATGCAGTGAACACTCGATACATCATGAAATGGGACTGGAATCACTCCATGGCCAATCACAACATCACGTTCACCGCTCAATACACATTGTGAGTACCAAGAGCCTTTTTAATCCAGGACAATAAAAGGTACATATTCAGTAAAAAATATGTTTACTCTGCTTCAAGCATGCTGTCTGGTACTTGAATGAACCTCACCAACAAGCTAGCCATTTTTCCTCTCTTGTCTCCTCATAGTTCTCATAAACAGTTGGACGAGAGGTCCTACACAGGGATGTGTATCAGGATAACTGAGGAGAGGTGTGACTTCTCTAGGGAGCTGGACTTCTACATGGGGTCATACATACTGAGAGTGAGGGCCGAGGGCAGGGGTCAGATGTCAGACTGGTACAGGCTGAAGTTCATTCCTGATGAACATGGTGAGGCCAACAACATCTGTAACTAGACATGCACACTTTGTGGCTGTGTGCAAGCTTTTGTTTCAGCCCAACTCCAACACATTTTTGTCATTTAGGCAAACTTAGTGGTAGGTGCATACATTTTCATACATTTTTCATACTGGTCCACTGTGGGAATCGAACCTACAGCCATGGCGTTGCAAGTGCCATGCTCTAACAACTGACCTACACAGGATTCATAAAACACACCTGATTCAAATAACTGGTCTAAAATTAGAGTTTGTTGATCATTTGAAATCATGCCTGTAAAGTGGAACAATGCTAGCCTACAGACTTAAAAACAGCATGTGCTCAAGTGCCATAGCTTATTGCAGTTGAGGCTGTGATGTAGCCATTGACAACACTGTTTGTTCCTGTGTTACAGCGGACCTAGGCCCCCCATCCCATGTGGCGTTCGATCCAGGGGACACCATGTTAACAGTGAGCTTCAGGGAGCCAATGACGGAGCAGAACACCCCCATGAGATCTGTGTTAGACATGTCCTTCAGTCTGCAGTATTGGGAGAAGCATTCACCCAGCAAGGTCAGGACTCACTTCAACAGCTAGGCTTTTATGGTTAAGTAGTAGTGATGATTCACAAGTAGAGTGGTGGTAGGAGTTTTGTTAAAATGGGAATAAACAGCAAACCGCCGTGAACAGCTCTTTCGGAAGCACCTGCGGAGGGCCAGACATGTCATGTCATCTCATGTGCACAAGCAAATAGCGCCACTCCACTGACCTTTCTCGTAACATAATATCCTCCAAACCAATTATAAAATAAACTGTGCTGTCTTTTCTTTGAAGTCTAGCAGCTGGATATGCTGTGATAAGAGACCGGGGGTGGGGTGTAACGTGTCCTCTGTCTAAAAGGGACACGCTGCATTGCCTTTTCAAATGTTGCCAGATCAAACAAGTTTTTGGTGTATTTGAAGCCTGCAAAGATGAAGAAAAGGTTTCCATTTCTTCTTTGTTCACTCTTCAATGCCTATCCTCAAGTGACTCACTTGTGTTATTGTCCCCTGTTGTGTGGTTGGGCCATGTGACATAGAAAAGAAGGGCAGGAAACAGGACGTGAAGGAGCTTTGGTGGTTTTCTCTCATAATCCATCTGTTACTTACATACTGTCGTGTCTTTACTATGGATTACATTATATTTTACATGCTATTTTATCAAATCAATTCTCTGTAAATAATATAACCTGAATAAACATATCATGTAAATGTAATTAACTAGGAAGTCGGGGCACCACGGAAGAATGTTTATAGAGCTGTTATCTTTCGAATAAACTCTTAAAGACCTGTTAATCTTTTATATCAATAGCAGTCAATTATTAATCATCACCTTATTCAGTCTCATCTGAACGTCGTAAATTTCTTGGTTATCTTCATGAACGCTGGCTAACAAGTTGAATCAGCAATACAAAATTTGGTTGAATTGTTTATTTACTAAATACCTAAATAATCACACAGGATGGATCATACATTGATTACTAATTATATCATAAAAGAAAACGTCCCTAGCGGACAAAACTGATATGACGGCTGGCTGGTTACACAAAGAAAGGGGGTTGGGGTTTGAATGAATGCGCGGGAAGACTGAGGAACAAAAGGATTGTGTCTCTATCGGACCTTATGAAGCTATGCTATCGTAAATACAGAATCTTATGCATTCTAAATAACCTCCCATTTGAAAAAGGAAAATGCAAGAAATATATTTACTCTGAGCTGCGCTTCGATAGATTGTTAGAAGATGGAAGCCTGAGTTGCCCAGCAGAGATGTCCCATATCCTTTGAAGAATATTTCTGGTTGTAGGGCGGATACGTTGTCGTCTGTCGTCGTGTGGTTGAACAGTTACATTGTAGTACCCTGTCTTTCTGAAGAGATTGTCTGTCCTTTCCTAGGCCACGCACGTTTACAGCTGCTGCTGCTAACTCGACTTCTAGGATGTATAATTTCTTTAGTGAATAAGAGTTCAAAGTTGATACCAAGTTGCCATACTCAGCTCGTGTTGTATTCTGGCTGGTATAGTTCAAATGTATCCTTCCAGCGTGGCAAATGTCACCTCCACATTGAAATTTGCCCTTTTGAATGCATGGACACCAGTCCTCACTTCATCGGGAACTAAAGTTAATTTCATTAGGTTGTAGTCGTTCAACCATTTGCAACCACAGCTCCTGCTGGGGTTTGCTTAGTCTGCCATGAATTGGGTCACGGGGCCTCTTATAGAAATGTAGAAAAGGTGTTGGTTCATAATTTCCAACCAATGCCTATTCACTTGGGCGTGGCCACTGAGTGAGCATATTTTACTGATGAAAACAATTCATTTTAAAAAGGTTAACATCACATTACATCATTTCACAAATAGTTACATCTTTACTCATTCATTTTATACAAGAATTAGATGCACACCCTATAATTGAGAAATGTACACATTCAGAGATATAGTTGTGTGTTTCCTGTCCTTCATGAGGTCCCCAAATGAAACACACTCGTCATAACTGTCCCTTAAGTGTCCACGGACCCTTCCCACATTCTCAAAAGTGGACATATTGTTTAATTCTCCCATTTTGGAGATGTAGGTGTTTGGCCAAGTCTCTGTTCTGGGAGACTCTCTCCCTCGATATGGCATGGTAGTTTCTACCCAGTATTTATGACCTGAGGTAATAAACCTGGGTTAGGAGAGGGAGTGAGGGGGGGGCTATGATCTACACCCAGAAAGGTCCACGTCATGACTGTTGGAATTGGCTAAACTTTGAACATTGAGATATTAAATAAATGATAAATCAGAAGCATAGAATATAAGGAGTGAAAGAGACTGGGTTTTATGTTATGTTTATAATCAATCTTCAGGTTGTTTTTAGTCATAATAATCAATAATATGTCAACCGGACAAAAGCTTTGTCAATATAAAAGGAAAACAAGGTTGCAAGCATTATAAACCTCTGGGACACTGCAGTGTCCACTCATTCAGAGTGGTCTTACACCCTCATTTTTCAGAATACAAGCCTGAAACCATTTCTAAAGTCTGTTGACATCTATTGGGATCCATAGGAAGTGCAATTTGAGTCCTAAATCGATGGAATCTGTATAGACAGTCAATGGGAAAACTACAAACATTTAAAAAATCCACTTCCTGGGTGGATTTTTCTCAGGTTTTCGCCTGCCATATCAGTTATGTTATACTCAGACATCATTTTAACAGTTTTGGAAACTTTAGAGTGTTTTCTATCCAAATCTACCATATATGCATATCCTAGCTTCTGGGCCTGAGTAACAGGCAGTTTACTTTGGGCCCGCTTTTCATCCGGATGTCAAAATACTGCCCCCTACCCTAGAGAAGTTCAACAATTGGAGGTGTACCTGTGGATGTATTTCAAGGCCTACCTTCAAATTCAGTGCCTCTTTGCTTCACATCATGGGAAAATCAAAATAAATCAGCCAAGACCTCAGTATAAAGATTGTAGACCTCCACAAGTCTGGTTCATCCTTGGGAGCAATTTCCAAATGCCTGAATGTACCACGTTCATCTGTACAAACAATAGTACGCAATTATAAACACCATGGGACCACGCAGCCGTCATACCGCTCAGGAAGGAGACGTGTTCTGTCTCCTAGAGATGAACATACTGTGGTGCAAAAAGTGCAAATCATTCCCAGAACAATAGCAAAGGACCTTGTGAAGATGCTGGAGGAAACAGGTACAAAGTATCGAAATCCACAGTAAAACGAGTCCTATATCGACATAACCTGAAAGGCCGCTCAACAATGAAGAAACCACTGCTTCAAAACCACCATGAAAAAAGTCAGAGTACGGTTTGCATTGTGACAAAGATCGTACTTTTTGGAGAAATGTCCTCTGGTCTGATGAAACAAAAATAGAACTGTTTGGCCATAATGACCCTCGTTATATTTGGAGGAAAAAGGGGGAGTCTTGCAAGCCGAAGAACACCATCTGAACCGTGAAGCACGGGGGTGGCAGCATCATGTTGTGGGGGTGCTTTGCTGAAGGAGGGACTGGTGCACTTCACAAAATAGATGGCATCACTAGAGAGGAAAATGATGTGGATATATTGAAGCAACATCTCTAGACATCAGTCAGGAAGTTAAAGACCCAAGCATACTTCCAAAGTTTTATCAAAATGGCTTAAAGACAACAAAGTCATTTTTGACATTTTTGTTGTTGTTGAGATATCTGAAAAAAGTAGAGCTCACTGCTTTATCAATCAATGTCACACCTTTTTGTTTTTTCAAAATGCTCAACTCAAGTATTATTTGTATGTCTTACTGTGTGCTTTTGTCTACATCATACAGAAACAAGAGAAAGTTTTTGAATCCACAGAGGGAACATTGTTCCCGCTGAAGCCCTGGACAGAGTACTGCCTGCAGGTCAATGCATTCAACAAATTGTACAATAAGACCAGCCCATACACGCAGCAACAGTGTGTGAGGACCCTGGGTAAAATTGAGAACCATTTACACACCATTACATTTAAATCCACATTGTCCCTGAAAAAGGGATCTTTCAGATTTGAGCTTAACATCTATATTGACGCCTGCTCTGTTTGTCCGTTTAAGGATATCCTCCGGTGTGGAAGGTGTTGCTGGCTCTGCTGGGCTGTGTAGCTCTGATGACGACAGTGCCTGTCTACAGATGCCACAAAAAGAGAAAAAGTATTGTCTCAAAGCACACATTTCCCAGCAGTATACTGCATAACACACAGGATACAATATCCCTTCTCCTCCTGCCTCGGGAGGAGAGCTGTGTGGCCACAGTTGTGGTGGCTGTACAGGTAGAGCAGACAAGCCAAGGTCAACAGCAACAGGTCAAGGGTCAGGGAAATGTTGAGGCGGTGCAGGACAGTGGCTCCTCCTCCATCCAGAGAGGACAAGGCAGCTCCAGTCAGGACTCTGGGATCTATTCAGGAGAAGACAGTGGAAAGAAGAGCGCAGGATCAACAACAACAACAAGTCAACCTAAAGAGACACACTGAGAAGAAAAAAATGGATCCCCATAGCAAACTGCTGTAGAGCAATTAGTGGAATTTTGGGAAGCAGGTTTGGATTCACTGTCAAGAGGAGAGCTCTTGGGGAAATTCTCTTTTAGTCAAATTACTTTTTAAGACATTTTTAGACTAGCAAAAAGACCCGATGCATTTCTCTAGTTGAGTTTATTGAGTTGCCTGGGAATAATGGCCAATAATGCAGGTTATGGAATGTACTGTATATGTTATTATTTTTACATTATTCCCATGCAATAGGAGATATGAAATATATTTTGCTCAGATAATTCACAGGCCATTTAGAGTTCCTCTGTCCAGTGTTCTTTTGCCCATCTTAAACTTTTCTTTTTATTTGCCTGTCTGAGATATGGCTTTTTCTTTGCAACTCTGTCTAGATGGCCAGCATCCCGGAGTCGCCTCTTCACTGTTGACGTTGAGACTGAAGTTTTGCGAGTATTATTTAATGAAGCTGCCAGTTGAGGACTTGTGAGGCGTCTGTTTCTCAAACTAGATACTCTAATGTACTTGTCCTCTTGCTCAGTTTCGCACCGGGGCCTCCCACTCCTCATTCTATTCTGGTTAGAGCCAGTTTGCACTGTTCTGTGAATGGAGTAGTACACAGCATTGTACGAGATATTCAGTTTCTTGGCAATTCCTCGCATGGAATAGCTTTCATTTCTCAGAACAAGAATAGACTGACGAGTTTCAGAAGAAAGTACTTTGTTTCTGGCCATTTTGAGCCTGTAATTGATCCCACAAATGCTGATGCTCAACATACTCAACTATTCTAAAGAAGGCACATTTTATTGCTTCTTTAAGCAGGACTACATTTTTCAGCTATTCTAACATAATTGCAAAAGGGTTTTCTAATGATCAATTAGAATTTCAAAATGATAAACTTGGATTAGCTAACACATGCCATTGGAACACAGGAGTGATGGTTGCTGATAATGTGCCTCTGTACGCCTACGTAGATATTCCATTCAAAATCAGTTTCCATCTACAATAGTAATTTACAACATTAACAATGTCTACACTGTATTTCGGATCGATTTTATGTTATTTGAACCCCTCTGGGATATGTGGGATGATAGCGTCCCACCTCGCCAACAGCCAGTGAAAGTGCAGGGCCCCAAATTCAAAACAACAAAAATCTCATAATTAAAATTCCTCAAGCATACAAGTATTTTACACCATTTTAAAGATAAAATTCTCGTTAATCCAGTCACAGTGTCTGATTTCAAAAAGACTTTACAGCGAAAGCACCACAAACTATTGTTAGGTCACCACCAAGTCACAGAAAAACACAGCCATTTTTCCAGCCAAAGAGAGGAGTCACAAAAAGCACAAATAGAGATAAAATTAATCACTAACCATTGATTATCCTCATCAGATGACACTCATAGGACTTCATGTTACACAATACATGTGTGTTTTGTTTGCTAAAGAGCATATTTATATAAAAAACTAATTTTACATTGGCGCGTTACGTTCAGTCGTTCTAAAACATGCGGTGATTGTGCAGAGAGCCACATCAATTTACAGAAATACTCATCATTAATGTTGATGAAAATACAAGTGTCATACATGGAATTAGAGCTATACTTCTCCTTAATGCAACCGCCATGTCAGATGTTTTTTTAAACGTTCCGGAAAAAGCAAACCATGCAATAATCTGAGTACAGCGTTCAGACAACAAAGCAGCCAAAAAGATATCCGCCATATTGTGTAGTCAACATTAGTCAGAAATAGCATTAAATATTCACTTACCTTTGATGATCTTCATCAAAATGCACTCACAGGAATCCCAGTTCCACAATAAATGTTTGATTTGTTTGATAAAGTTCATCATTTATATCCAAATAGCTTTTTTTATTAGGGCGTTTGGTAAACAAATCCAAACGCGCGTTCAGTTCCAGCCGAACATCGGACGAAAAGTTCAAAAAGTTATATTACAGGTCATAGAAACTTGTCAAACTAAGTATAGAATCAATCTTTAGGATGTTTTTATCATAAATCTTCAATAATGTTCCAACCGGAGAAATCCATTGTCTGTAGAAAAGCAATAGCTGTGGCACTCTGCCAGACACTGGGCTCAATCCCCCCTCATTCGCCCCCACTGTACAGTAGAAGCCTCAAACAAAGTTCTAAAGACTGTTGACATCTAGTGGAAGCCTTAGGAAGTGCAATATGACCCCATTTACACTGTGTATTGGAATGGCAAAGAGTTGAAAAACTACAAACCTCAGATTTCCCACTTCCTGGTTGGATTTGTCTCAGGTTTTCGCCTGTCATATGAGTTCTGTTATACTCACAGACATCATTCAAACAGTTTTAGAAACGTCAGAGTGTTTTCTATCCAATACTACTAATACTATGCATATATTAGCATCTGGGACAGAGTAGCAGGCAGTTTACTCTGGGCACCTTATTCATCCAAGCTACTCAATAACCCTGTCACCAAGAAGTTAATGGACAAGTGCTTTTCTTTCAAAAACAAGGACATTTCTAAGTGACCCCAATCTTTTGAACGGTAGCATAAGAATATTTTGAAAATAAATACACAATTCAGAGGATGAGAGGATTAAAAACTAGAGTACTAATGGTCAATAGTGAATTGTAAATAGGAGTTGAGTTTCAGTTCATCATATGTTAGAATCTGTGGAATGTCACTTCTGAACTCAGAGTGACTTGTGCCAGGTTTTCATTGGTCTGTACATTGAGTCGAGAGCAGGATACTTGTTATTTGGCTATTGGCCAAGTTGTACTGCAAGGACAACCCCAGGCTAGGGTGGGGGGTTATAAATGGCATCATGTTCCTTTGTTCAGTGGGGAAAAGCTGAGGACAGGGGAAACTGAACATCTACCGTCCAGCACAACATCTTGATTTGTCGAATAAATAATAATAATCTGAATAAACCTATTTTTCTCCCCCTGATTTGCATTGGAGTTTGTGTTATTAAAGAATAACATAAATTACTAACAGCAGTGTACCTAAAAAATCTATCATTTAAAAAAATGAATTAATGAATGAAGAGATCCCAGTATAGGGAGACGGGCTCAATTCCAACATCCATATTAGCATACCACCGGTGTGCATACCACTACTTGAACAATTCAAATGTTTACTGTCACGTGTCCTTGGGTATCTTGAACAATGCTTCAAGTTGTTATTATGTAAGTGATTTGCTACTGTACTGTAAATAAGAATCATTTAGGCTCCTTTTTGAATGCCGGTCAAGATATTAATGAACCACTCAAATAAAATACCGACTCGAGATTTCATCTTTACCCACAGTGGCAGTCTTTAAGGGCATGTGAGGCAGAGCTTGTTTTGAATGTTATTTTGGCATTAATGCTTGTCACATGTGAGTTTGCAAACAATGTAAAAAACATTTTTTTTTAAAGCACCAAAATACAGGTGTTTCAGCCTAGCTCAGTGCTTTCTGTGGTAGTGAGGCATCCAGCGGACAATACAGAGCGTAGGGGTTGGTAATGTTCTCTAGTTGCGCCGTGATTCGCTCAGTGTTCTGTCACTCATGGGGACACAAAGTCACCGCAAAATCTACAGGGAGAGCTCGAAAATTCAAGCCCCTTGGGTGCTGCCATAGAGTTACATTTGAAGTGCCCATCCAAGAAGGCTCAAGGTCATTGACCATAGCTAAAATGACACCAAATCACGTTATATCGACATTAGCTTTGATTGGACTGATCATGTTAACATCATACTTTCAAAATCTTAGCTAGCAGTCATCATCATGAATAAAGTCGCAATCTACTGGCAGTCCAGCATGACTTCTGCTGCGCTGAAAACAACTTGAAACTCAGAACTGGGAAATCTCAGAATTCAGTGAGTTCAAGACAACTGGGAACTCTGAAAAAAACAAGCTCCAACTTGGAAAATACGTTTTGAATGATCATCCAATTCTGAATTGCAAGTCGGGAACTCTAGCCTCTTTCTAGAGCTCCGACCTGAAGATCTGGTCAATTGTCCACTCAGAATTTAGCCTACTGTTCTGACTTGGTGGTACATATGTAGCCTATAACCTGTTTTAGAGAAATGTAATTATCAAATATTGTAAGAACTTTCATTGTCTGCTTATATGCCCCTTTATTTATCCTACGGTTCTAACTTGGTGTACAGGGAGAGCACTGTAAGAAAGGCCCATGTTCTGAATTCTGTTGCTGTCCATTTAAGAAGTGCTGAACAAATAGTTATATTGACTACGTCCAGACAAGCTCGCTAATTAATGTCTTAATCAAAATTATGGATTGCGTCCTATCCTCTCGTCATCGCCGATGCCATAGTTTGTACATCTCAATTGTCAGTAGAAACAACATTTGTTTAAGCAAGTCAGCCATATCAGCAAAGGCAAAAAATGAGGCTGAATGAACTGTTTCGCTGCCAGACAAGGCTCCGCTGATAGCCAGGTCTAACAGTGGTAAGGTGTTGGGACTGCTGTTGGTACAGCTTTATGTAGACCCCAAGAGTTTGTGGCCACCCTTTGTCACCATTTAATGTATTGTTGGGGAGTGGCTTTGCTGGCATGCATCAAAATATATTGTTTTTATTTTGCCCCACCAAGATTTCACCTAGACGATGAAAACCAGATGTTTATTTAACTGCGTTTTGTTTGCCACACATCTGTGCTCTATTAGCTAAGAAGCCTCTTTGTACCTGGCCACCTAACTGCTTGATTGCCTGTTGTCCATCTGAATCTTGTCCCTGAATAGTGGGTAAGAGCTGCTTAATATGTACGATGCCACACACAGACAGCTTTGGCTTCCACAGGGTTATGTGCTGTTGTCTTCTAGTAATTATCCTTTCGGATCAGATATGCTGTTTCAATTGGCATTGTTTTTCTGTTAACAGGTGGAAGAATTTCAGCATTAGTAAATGGGGACAACAGATGTAGATGAGCTGTTAACATACAGTATGTTTTTTGCTGTACTGTACATTTTCCCTATCCAAATAAACATATAAATAAAAATGGATGCTTTATGCAGGTATTCCCAAACTGGGGTACGCACAATGCTGTCGAGGGTCCGCCAAATAAAAATGTGATCCACATTTTAAATAAAAATAAAATCTTCACATTTTCATACAGTCATTTATATTTTCCAACGGGGCTATACATTTGGGTGAGGTTTCTTTCTCGCCTAAGTAGCCTCGTTTCACTGCCAAAAATAAAATGAAACCATCTATTGTTAAGTGAAATAACAACACAATGTCAAATACAGGTAGCCTAGTCTAATAATTAACATCCAATCACATTAACCGTTACTCTCTCACAGGAATTCCACTAATGGTCCGTATATAGCCAAACGTAGCTGCTGCTCATTCCGTTTGCTCGAAAATTGATAAATGTTTTTTTTAAGGAATCCCGCATCCATAGAGACACATACCAGCTCTACTTGTAGTACTGCTACAACCAGCAGTACTATACCTGCACCTGTCGACAATACAAGTTGTTCTGCTTCCATGAGCACATCCAATGCTAGCATCAGTAATTCTACATATGTGGTTAGCCCCGCCAGCATGGACACTGACAGTTGTGAATCTGATGCAGCCAAAGAGCTACTGCCCCCTTAGACGCT
Organism: Oncorhynchus gorbuscha; assembly: GCF_021184085.1. Taxonomy (NCBI): domain Eukaryota; kingdom Metazoa; phylum Chordata; class Actinopteri; order Salmoniformes; family Salmonidae; genus Oncorhynchus; species Oncorhynchus gorbuscha. The sequence continues at coordinate 81,193,811 of NC_060173.1, forward strand.
CCCCTTATGCGGGAAAGCACCGAACAACAGACAGGGACGTTGGACCATCGAAGAGGCGCAAATATGATGAGAACTACATTGATTTGGGGTTCACTTATATTGGGAGTAGTGCCTTGCCACAGTGTGTTATAAGTGCGAAAGTACTATCTCACAACTCAATGAAACCTTCACTCTTGCGCAGACATTTAGAAACAAAACATGGCAATTTGAAAAATAAGCCACAGGAGTTTTTGGCGCAAGAATTAAGATGACCTTTGGGTAGTAAGACTTGTATAAAAGCAACAGATAACATTAATGAGAAGGGGCTAGAAGCATCTTATATGGTAAGTGGCTAGGACAGGCAAGCCCCATGCTATTGTTGAAGGCTTCATTCTTCCTGCTGCTGTGAATATGGCTGGGGGAAAGGCCCAAAAAAAGTTTCATGACAGATCAGTGACATGGCAGGAGATGTTTTTAAAAAATTACTGCTTTGCATACCAGCCAGTGAATTCTATGCATTACCACTGCATGAGTCAACAGACTTGGCGGGCCTGGCACAGCTCTTGGTATATGTTACGTTTATGGGGGGTCAATTAAGGAAGATATCCACTTGTGGAAACCAGGACAACAGGAAAGGATATTTTTAAAGAACTGGACAGCTTTAGACAGCATCAAATGGACTTTGGTGGTCAAGATGTGTTGGTATCTGTACTGATGGCGCAAAAACCATGACAGGGAGACATAGTGGAGTTGTAACATGCGTGCAAGCAGTTGCTCCCGACGCCACTTGGGTACACTGCAGCATCCACCGAGAGGCTCTTGCTGCCAAGGGAATGACTAACAGCTTGAAAGACGTTTTGGACACTACACTGAAAATGGTTAACTTTGTTAAAGCAAGGCCCCTGAACTCTTGTGTATTTTCTGCACTATGCATTGATATGGGCAAAGACCATGTAACGCTTTTACAACATACAAAAGTGCGCTGGTTATCAAGGGGCAAAGTATTGACACATTTTTTTAAATTGAGAGAAGGGCTTAAAGTTTTCTTTACTGACTATAATTTTCACTCGTCTGACCACTTGCATGATGACGAGTTTCTGACACGACTGGCCTATCAAGGTGATGTTTTTTCTCGCCTGAATGATCTGAATCTAGGATTACAGGGAGTAATATGTCAAGCCACTGCCTGTACTGTACATGTCAATGTTGTTCATCTCAATGACCAAGACATTGAAATTCTGCATTGAAACATTGTAAAGAGCATTGCATCTTACTTATTGTGAACATGATGCCACGGCCTGCCTCCAAAATGCTAGATAGTCCGTCCATGACAGTGGGAGGGCTTTTTTAAACTCTATATCCCACCTGGCATACCCCAAGTGTACAGATTATTCTAAGCCTTCTACCAGTGATCTAGAAATCTGCTTTCTTGAATATCAACAATGTAAACAAACAAGGCACAGCTATACGCAGGAGCAGGACCGTTATTTAATCGTTGAATCACAGATATACAGTACATTTTAATAGTTACCTAAAAAAAAATTATATATACTATACTTCTGGTTGAATAAGGCTTGTACTCCTTGCACCCTAGCTTTGTCAAACCCTTAAACTGACTGTGAAGCTGCAGGTTTGCCTAACAATAAAAGAGGCCCAGTGCTGTATGAGTGTGTTTAAAGGCATTATAAATGTACAGATGTAGGAGTCAGTTTGCTACAGCAGGAAAATAATTGTGCAGTAACAGGTAATGTGAATTGTTATGTAGATTATTATACATTTACATTTTTGTCTGGGGTTGATACATTTTTTGCAAGGGAAAATCAAGTCTGATTCATTTTTAAAAAATGGTGTACTAGAAAATTGTACAGAACTTGTGATCAGATCCTGTGTCACGATTTCCGCCGAAGTTGGTCCGTCTCCTTGTTCGGGCGGCGTTCGGCGGTCGACGTCACCGGCTTTCTTGTTACTACCGATCCATGTTTAATTTTCATTTGGTTTTGTCTTCATTATACACACCTGATTTCTATTACATTAATTATGTTCCTTATTAAACCCTCTGGCTTCCCTCTCTGTTTTGTGCGTTATTGTTTGTCATGTGGGTTCGTGTTCTTGTGCTTTGGATTTTTGTGTTTTCCGTGTTGGAATATTATTCTTCATTTTTGAGTAAAAGGTACTCATCTCTGTGTCCTGCGCCTGACTACCTTTCTCTATTCACCAACACCCTCACATCCTGGCCTTCAACAAATTCCTTTCTCCTCCCAGATGACCTTCCAACTCGATAACAAAAAATTATGTAAAAATAGACAAGATAAATAATAAATTAAATTAGATGTAAAAATAAATACAGTATCTAAAAATATTTATAGGAAAAGACTGCAAACCATAAGAAAAATGCCTGTTCTTTGTATCTTAAATCTAACTCCAACTATTAAATCCAAATCCATTCTTTTTTTGAGGTAAAAGTTTCAAAATGTCATGACTTACTATTGTGACCCTATATATTGCCACCGTTGATTTCAACCTTCTTCAGTAAACTTTTAATGCCTTCAGGTTCTCTTTCAACTCCTGATCTCCCGCCAGTAGTTTGCCTGCCTCCTCACTGTAATGGGGTTTTGTGTCAGGTGGTAATGCCTGCCATTTGCCCTGTGTACCTTCCATAACTCCTGACAGAAAACATGACAATACCAGTGACATTGTTTTATCTATCTATTGTTTTATCTATCTATTCTATCAGGGCATTACAACAACATAACATTTACTTGTTGAAACAATGTAAAAAAAATATGTGTCAGATGGAGACAGTAGACTTGAGAATTTGTTGTTACACCCCAAAAGTTCTGAAGGGAAACCCTGTGATAATTCATCTAAATATAATAATTAACCTACATCAAAGACACACTGACTGAGAAATGCATACAGTCCACAATACTTGAATGCCCGCCTTGCTTTTGCAATTTAACAGGTAAATAAAGCCACACCTGACCTCCCGGGTGGATGCCGCACTGCTAGAGGTGTCACTACAGACCTAGGTTCGGTCCCAGGCTGTATCACAACTGGCTGTGATCTGGAGGCCCATAGAGCGGCGCATAATTTTCCCAGTGTCGTCCGGGTTAGGGGAGGGTTTAGCCGGGGGTGATTTACTCCTTCACTCCTTGTGGTGGGCCGGGCGTTTGCAGGTTGACCTCGGTCATCAGTTGAAGGGTGTTTCCTCCGACACATTGGTGCGGCTGGTTTACGGGTTAAGCAGGTGGGTGTTAAAAAGCGCTGTTTGGCGGGTCATGTTTTGGAGGATGCATGACTTGACATTCACCTCCCAAGCCCGTTGGGGTGTTGTAGCGATGAGACAAGATTGAAAAAGGGGGTAAAATACCAAAAAAGCTTTATTTGCTTTATGGTGGTCTCTCATAAACAGTTTGTAAGCTGACACATAAACAGTTTTGTAGACCTTCGTTTTATGAGGGACAGCTTGACCCTGGGCCAATTTTCTTCTTTCATTCCCTAACCAATTCTAGAGGAAACATTAGGAAGACAACACAATAGTAATGAAAACTTCATCACATTGTAATTGTACGTAATACTTTATTAAAAGGTTAGACAAAAATATTGCTCCACCAACTCAGCTTTTTATCTTGCAGATGATTGAAAAAGGAGCCCTTCTATACAACGAATGATCTATATTGAATCCAATAGCCCGACAACAATGGATGAAGGAATACTTCCTTGTTCCATAGCGGCATTTGTTTTGGGAATAATGGCACACGTAACACATCACAGGACATTCAACACTTCACTTAAATACAACATAACTATCACAAAAAGTATACTGTAAGTGGTGGGTTACGGTTTAGTCATCCTGGATTTAGGAACCTGATGCTGGTTGATATGAATGACTTGTGTGCCCTGTTTGTTCTACAGAGTGGGGTTTTGAACCTTCGACCTGACAGCAGCCGTTAGTACTGGTCATACAGTGGGTGTGTCTTAGTAAAATTGTTTGGATTTATGGATGGTTCTTCATTTGTAGAGTGATGGGATGCTTTGAGACTTGACCCTGCCGAACCATACCACACAAGGAAGCATGTTAGGATGCGTTCAATGAATATCTTATATAAAAGGGGAGTCATCAGTAAGGCCACAGGAAGTAGTCCTAAACCAAATGTTTTGCCCAGAACCCAGGTAGATATTACAAAAAGACAGAACCATTTCTTGTGTTCATAGAAAATAAAACAGAACATTAATGACCCTCACCTCCACCACACTCTCTGACAGTCCAGTTCAGGTGGCTGCCTCAGCCAGCAGAGGCGACCCTCTCCTGGTCATTCCCTGGTCAAATAAGGCTTTCAAAACCTCTCTTTGATCAGGAAAAATGTACGATCTTCTTTGTCCTAAGAACAGAAGGACACTTTTTAAGACATATCCTACTCCAGTGTCATATATGGATCAGTATACTTACCACAGACTTCATATGAGAAGTGGGCCATAATCAGCTAAGAAATCACTAAGGCATAATACAAGATGACACGCAAGGTAAACCCCATAGTAGATGATACTGACTTCACATTATTCATATCCAGGACGCAATAAGGCATGTTACGGTATAAGCTTTGTGCCTTTAGCCATTAACACACTAAGAACCTACTCCACTGATTATCGCTAGGACTTACTAGTGAGGTTGTTTCCATGATGATGCGGTACACTATTGTCATGTTACTGTGTGGTAATTGTAATGTTTTTTTTTGCTTCTGTTTCCAAATCATTGTCTAACAATGGGCTATAAAATCAGAACAAGCTTAACCAAGAACATATACATGTACCAGGAATTTGACCTGGTGACATGGTGCTGATATACATATTACAAAGGCTCATGTATCCAAGTATGCTGTGCTGGAGTATGGTGATGTTCAGCTTGTCAGTTGCACCAAAGAGAAAGATCTTGAGCGAGTTATTTTGCCACCCTGCTCCCCAGCTCTACCCTCACGTCATTTGGCCGTGGATGGTGACTTTAATGCCATGTAGATAGGAAGCCATCATTTTACTCCTCAAAGACATGAGTGATCCATCGCACCCCTTTCACGACCTCCCTCCACTCAGCTTCACGCCCTGGCCATAGAGGTCATTTCCTTCCAACAGCCGTTACACTCAGAGAGCACTGACAGTTGACATCTTCTCAGTTCTACCTGCTAGGACAAAGCAATTCCCACTATTTCCAACATTATGCTATCAGACTTTGCACATCATCATCTGCACATCTATCACTCCAGTGTTAATTTGCTAAATTGTAATGACTTTGCTACTATGGCCTATTTATTGCCTTACCTCCTTACGCCATTTGCCCACATTGTATATAGACTTTTTTCTATTGTGTTATTGACTGTACGCTTGTTTATTCCATGTTTAACTCTGTTGTTATTTGTGTCGCACTGCTTTGCTTTATCTTCACCAGGTCGCAGTTGTAAATGAGAACTTGGTGAAATAAAAAATAAAAAGACTCTATACTGGTAGAGATACATGGAACGTCTACATGAGTCTATGATATATTCAAATCAATTTGTATTGGTTGCATACACATATTTAGCAGATGTTATTGCGAGTGTAGCGAAATGTTTGTTTGTTTTGCAACAGTGCTATAGCAGCTAACAATACACACAAATCTAGAAGCAAAAGAATGGAATTAAGAAATCTATAAATATTAGGATGCGCATTGTCGGAGTGGCATTGACTAGAATACAGTGTATACATATGAAATGAGTAAAACAGTATGTAAACATTAAAGTGACCAGTGATTCCATGATATGTACATAGGGCAGCAGCCTCTAAGGTGCAGGATTGAGTAACCGGGTAGTAGTCGACTAGTGAAAGTCACTAAGTTCAGGGTACTGGGTAGTGATGGCTATTTAACAGTCTGATGGCCTTGAGATAGAAGCTGTTTTCCAGTCTCTAGGCCCCAGTTTTGATGCACCTCTACTGACCTCGCCTTCTGGATGATAGCGGAGTGAACAGGCCGTGGCTCTGGTGGTTGATGTCCTTGATTATCTTTTTGGCTTTCCTGTGACATTGGGTGCTGAAGGTGGAATGGAGGGCAGGCAGTGTGTCCTCTGTGATGCGTTTGGCAGACCGCACCATCCTCTGGAGAGCCCTGCGTTTGTGAGCGGTGCAGTTGCCGTACCAGGCGGTGATACAGCCCGACAGGATGCTCTCAATTGTGCATCTGTAAACGTTTGTGAGGGTCTTAGGGGCCAAGACAAATTTCTTCAGCCTCCTGAGGTTGAAGAGGCGCTGTTGCGCCTTCTTCACCACACTGTCTATGAGGGTGGACCATTTTAGATTGTCAGTGATGTGTACTCAGAGGAACTTGAAGCTTTTCACTTCTCCACTGCGGTCTCGTCGATGTGGATGGAGGCGTGCTCCCTCTGCTGTCTCCTGAAGTCCACTATCAGCTCTTTTGTTTTGTTGACATTGAGGGAGAGGAAATTTTCCTGGCACAGCTGTATAATGTCAGTTTTTTTATGTATTTTTACTGTTCTATATTATATTGTCTCTTGTAATTCAAGAGTCAATGCAATTCACACTGTGCCCTAAAATGTTCTACTTGTCTACTAATAAATTCAAACTCAACCCTTGTGAGAGTTTTTTTCTATCAAAAGCAATTGCCACCAACTCTGATTGTGTGGCAGTAAAGAGTCTTGCTGCGACCAGCGTAACAGACCAATCTAAAGACACTACACACAGATGAAATGGGAGACCACGACCAGTACATCATTGCTTTTGATCTTTCCTGTGAGCAGTGGCAGTCTTTCTGAATTCATAAAGTAGAATATTGGTCGGCCATTGGTCAACGACCAATTAGTGAGACTGCTCTCTACACAAAAACAAAACTGGAACTATAGAAGTGCAAATGAGCCGTTGTGGGGCAGTGAGCCCACAAAAGCCTGGGACTTGGTTGGAGGCAGTACAGGGTCATATTCAATAGGCACCAAAAAGAATGAAAATGGACTGAAACTGCAAGGGACTACCTGAACTTGTCCTATAAGAAACGCTTGTTTTTAGTTTTACATTGAAAAAGGAAATTCTGCTACGGTCCGCACCAATAAACCCGACCTTGTACTTACATAGATGTCAACAGATCTACCTAACTCTCTTCCTGGAGATCTACCATCCTGTTGGTATTCAGTCCAACCTTAACCTAACATATCTGATTCAACTAGTTGAGGGTCATGTTCCAGGCCCTGACCAAATTGTCAGATAATGCATTGGATCAACCAATAGTTGCATAGCACGTCATGTGAATGCCACGCCATTGGCAGTCGGGCATTAGATTGCTACACCGCTCCACTATATCACATGGGTGCCATTCCTGCCTGACTACATTGCAGACAGCTGCCACATCTCACAAAGCTTGGATAGGTGTTTAACATATCAGCTAACCACGTCATATGATATAGGAATGTAATGCCCGACAGTCGATGACGTGGCGCACAACCATTGGTTGAATCAATGCAACGTCTTCAACGTAATCAGGCAGGAACACCACCAGTATGTGGCTAGGTGATCTGTTCAACACTAGCCTTGCGTGGCCATCCTTCCAAATCTTGTTTTAGAAGTCTGGAGAAATCCAGTACAGGATTCTGGGTTTGAATGGGAGGATTTTGTTCAGACCCTTATCTAGTGCACCTATCTAACTGGTTGACAAGTTGAATACAAGTAGATGCCAATAAATCTTTAAATAATCTGAACCAATTATGTTAATATGGCATGTTATCTATCCGTTGTAATACACCCAGAGATTATGAAGCAATGAAGATCAGCTGGAACACCCCCGTGAAGATCTGCGATTCGCCCACAGGCTAGCAATGCAACCGCAGCAGCCTAGCAATGTCAGTAAAGCTGTGCCAGTGTCAGAAAAGTCAGCTGGGCCACGAGTTGCCGGAGCTCGTTCAAAGATCACGTTTAAAACTACCCTTTAAATGTTTTTATTAATTTTGGAGCTGCAAATGCAATGCTCACTTATAATTTATGAATTACCATTTAACTTCATATAGCGGGCAAGGGAGTTGTGGTTGTCGGCCATGCTGGAATTGTGATATTGCTTTATTGTGTCATTGTCTGTACAGTATAGCTACACATGCTGGAATTGTGGTCTTGCTTTGTTGTGTCATTGTCTGTACAGTACAGCTACACCACGAAATGAAACGAAGATTTGAACTTTCTGACCAACTAGTGGGTCAGGGGCGCCCCATTTTCTGATTGATATTGCTTGATTTCTGATGATAGTTGTCAATTATATTGACGGATTGCAATTGTATGGGCTGGTACTGAACACTTCCAAAACAAAGGTCATGTGGTTTGGTAAGAAGAATGCCCCTAATCTCACAGGTGTGATTACTACCTCCTGAGGGTTTAGAGCTTGAGGTAGTCACCTCATACAAGTACTTGGGAGTATGGCTAGACGGTACACTGACTGTCCTTCTCTCAGCACATATCAAAGCTGCAGGCTAAAGTTAAATCTAGATTTGGTTTCCTCTATCGTAATCGCTCCTCTTTCACCCCAGCTGCCAAACTAACCCTGATTCAGATGACCATCCTACCCCTGCTAGATTACGGAGACGTCATTTATGGACCGGCAGGTAAGGTTGCTCTCGAACGGCGAGATGTTCTTCACCATTCGGCCATCAGACTTGCCACCAATGCTCCTTATACGACACATCACTGCACTCTATACTCCTCTGTAAACTGGTCATCTCTGTATACCCGTCGCAAGACCCACTGTTGATGTTTATTTATAAAACCCTCTTAGACCCCAGTCCCCCCTATCTGAGATACCTACTCATCCTCTACATACAACACCCTTTCTGCCAGTCACATTCTGTTAAAGGTCCCAAAAAGCACACACATCCCTGGATCGCTCCTCTTTTCAGTTCGCTGCAGCTAGCGACAGGAACAAGCTGCAAAAAACACTCATTCTGGACAGTTTTATCTCCATCTCTTCATTCAAAGACTCAATCATGGACACTTTTACCGACAGTTGTGGCTGCTTTGTATGATGTATTGTTGCCTCTACATTCTTGCCCTTTGTGTTGTTGTCTGTGCCCAATAATGTTTGTACCATGTTTTGTGCTGCTGCCATGTTGTGTTGCTACCATGTTGTTGTCATGATGTGTTGTCACCATGATGTGTTTTCATGTGTTGCTTCCATGCTGTTGTTGTCTTAGGTCTCTCTGTATGCAGTGTCGTGGTGTCTCTCTAGTCATGATGTCTGTTTTGTCCTATATTTTTATTTTCTATTTTTGGTGGTAGAAAAAAAACGGTGGTTATTTTCTTTGTATTTTCTTATACCAGATCTATTGTGTTATATTCTCCTACATTCAATTAACATTTCCACAAACTTCAAAGTGTTTCGTTTCAAATGGTACCAAGAATATGCATATCCTTGGTTCAGGGCCTGAGCGACAGGCAGTTAGATTTGGGTATGTCATTTAGGTGAACATTTTTTTTTAAAGGGGGCTATCCCTTCAACACACTTGGCAGAGAAATCATGTAAAAGTCATTAAGTTTATTTGCCATCGTCTGTTGTTGTTTTCTGGTTGGAGTCCTATTAGTGGTGGATTTTATTGTTAACCCTTGTCAGTCCTTAAATACTATCCATTCTAAGCTGGTTTGCTGCCCAATTCTACAAGAGTAATTATATTGAGCCAAACACAAGTTTCTTGTCATTGAGTTATAATAATCAAACATAGATTCATTTGGTCAATGAAAAACCGGTAGGGTGTTTGCTGCCCAATTATACAACAGTAATCATAATTATTTGTAATAAATGAAAAACGGGTAGACTTAACTAATGTCAAAATTACCTTTATTTTAATATTTTGGCTATGTGCCTCAAACACACACACACACACACAACAACAACATCAACAACCATCTTTTACAGCATTTGCTTCTAAAAATGTGTACGTGGGAATAAAGTTTGACAAACCACCAATCACCAGGGACCTCACAATAACATGTCACAATATTTAGGTACCGATACGATATGTATCGCGATTCGATACAGGGATTCGATGTTCGAAACATTTTTCTCACTTTTTGTCTGCCACATCGGGACAAGAGAGACCCATGAGAAAACAAGTTTTGATCAGTCATGGTAATGCAAGAAACATCGCACAGAAGGCCTCTTTCATGATTTCTTTCTGGCTTTCATTATTGTCATGATGCCATGCCAAGCTAGAATTTGTACATTGTATTGGCATAAATGTCAAGTGTACAAAAAGAGGTCTGTGAAGAGCGGTGGGTTCCTTTAGGATTCAGATTAGGCGTAGATGCTTGTAATGTCCAACTGGTTTAGTCAGGATGATAACACTGACATAACATCATGACACCCCTCCAAGTCAACATCTACAGTACCTCCTCATGTATACTCCAAATGCCATTCTGTTTGGGGTGTACCTTGTTAGATGAATATCTCATATTAAAATGCCCTCTTTCATAATTTCATTCTGTCTTTCATTATTGTCCTACATGACAAGTTTGAATGCTTTTCACGTTGGAAACCATCTAACCAGGCGAAACATTTATGAGTGATTTTAAGAGTCCATCTATCATTACTTGTGCCGTTCGTTTTCATGAGAATACCGATTAAATTATATTATATTGAGCCAAACACAAGTTGATTGTCATCATCTGATGATCGTCAAATAGATGCTATGATAATATAAAATAGATGCTATAATAATCAAACATAGATTTATTGGTAAATGAAAAACCGGTAGGGTGTTTGCTGCCCAATTATATAACAGTAATTATTATTATTATTATTTGTAATAAATGAAGAACTGGTAGAAGACTAATAACTGATGTCAAAATGAATTTTATTTTAATAATTAGGCTATAAGTGAGGTGTTCATTCTGTGTTTTGTTAATATTCAAATGACACAGTATGATTCTCTCCAAGTCTTGTCTCACATGGTCGGTAACTGCCCAATAAAAACGTGTTAAGAAACTTAAAAAAACACGTTCAATCAAAACCTGCTAACCAATTACAGAGCGCTGGTGTACCGCCTATGGATGTTGAGCCTCCTACTTCTGTTGACACGCCCACTTTCGGACACTTCCGTTTGCATTTACCCATACATTAAATCTTGCTCTAAACAAAGTACCTTTCCATAAGTTTGGAGAGCATTTCCCCTAACCCTAACCCTCTCTTTTCCTAACCTTAACCCAGTCTCCTAACCGGCTACGTTAATTATCCTAGCCTGCTGCGTAAGTTTTTGTAGTTGCGTTTATAGCGAAAGTGATCAATTGCACTAGTCAAATGAATACCCATCACTCCTGTGTTCTAATGGCACGTTGTGTTAGATAATCCAAATGTATCATTTGAAAAGTCTAATTGATCATTAGAAAACCCTTTTGCAATTATGTTAGGACAGCTGAAAACTGTAGTCCTGCTTAAAGAAGCAATGAAACTGGCCTTCTTTAGAGTAGTTGAGTATCTGGAGCATCAGCATTTGTGGGATCGATTACAAGCTCAAAATGGCCAGAAACAAATAACTTTCTTCTGAAACTCGTCAGTCTATTCTTGTTCTGAGAAATGAAGGATATTCCATGTGAGATATTGCCAAGAAACTGAAGATCTCATACAATGCTGTGTACTACTTCTGTAGCTCAGTTGGTAGAGCATGGCGCTTGTAACGCCAGGGTAGTGGGTTCGATCCCCGGGACCACCCATACGTAGAATGTATGCACACATGACTGTAAGTCGCTTTGGATAAAAGCGTCTGCTAAATGGCATATATTATTATTATTATTACTCCCTCCACAGAACAGCGCAAACTGGCCCTAATCAGAATAGAAAGAGGAGTGGGAGGCCACATTGCACAACTAAGTACATTAGAGTGTCTAGTTTGAGAAACAGATGCCTCACAAGTCCTCAACTGGCAACTTCATTAAATAGTACCCTCAAAACACCAGTCTCAACGTCAACAGTGAAGAGGTGACTGGCCTTCTAGACACAGTTGCAAAGAAAAAGCCATATCTCAGACTGGCCAATAGAAAGAAAAGATTAAGATGGGCAAAATAATACAGCCACTGGACAGAGGAAGATTGGAAAAAAAGTTTTATGGACAGACTAATCTAAATTTCAAGTGTTCAGATCACAAAGAAGAACATTCGTGATACGCAGAAAAAATGAAAAGATGCTGGAGGAGTGCTTGACACCATCTGTCAAGCATGGTGGAGACAATGCGATGGTCTGGGGTGCTTGGTGGTGGTAAAGTGGGAGATTTGTACAGGGAAAAGGGGACCTTGAGGAAGGAAGGCTATCACTCCATTTTGCAACGCCATGCCATACCCTGTGGACGGCACTTAATTGGAGCCAATTTCCTCCTACAACAGGACAATGACCCAAAGCACAGCTACAAACTATGCAATACCTATTTGGGAAGAAACAGTCAGCTGGTATTCTGTCTATAATGGAGTAGCCAGCCCAGTCACCGGATCTCAACCTTATTGAGCTGTTGTGGGAGCAGCTTGACCATATGGTATGTAAGAAGTGCCCATCAAACCAATCCAATTTGTGGGAGGTGCTTCAGGAAGCATGGGGTGAAATCTCTTCAGATTATCTCAACAAATTGACAACTAGGATGCCTAAAGTCTGCAAGGTTGTAATTGCTGAAAATTGAGGATTCTTTGACGAAAACAAAGTTTGAAGGACACAATTATTATTCCAATTCAAAATCATTATTTATAGCCTTGTCAACGTCTTGACTATATTTCCTATTCATATTTATGTATGTTTTCATGGAAAACAAGGACATTTCTAAGTGTCCCCAAACTTTTGAACAGTAGTGTATATATATATATTTAACTGATCTGCTGCCGACTTTTAGGCAGTGAGCAGGTTGTTACTGAGTGACTGGGTTAGTGAATGAATGTTGGGGAGGGCCAGAGAGGTTACTGAGTGACTGGGTGAGTGAATGAATGTTGGGGAGGGCCAGAGAGGTGGGTGCGTTGAGAGCACTGGTTGAGAGTGCTGCAACAGAGGCAGCTGAGTCAAGGAGCCAGAACACATCGCGCGCACAACGTGACACCGTTTTATCAGTTGTAGGTCGGCTATTTAGATTTGGTCGAGACACCCTTTTTCCATAAAACATATTAACGCGCTAGAACTGATATAACTGAGACAAGGCATTGGAAAATGGTTTTAGGCGCACGAGATCTCTTTAGATAAATTCGCTCAGAGGTGGTTTGAAGTAAACGTCTACCTTTCTTATGGATACCGTATCAAGCTTAGGGTTTTACTCATGCTCAGTTCTAGGGTCTAGTTTTAGGTTCTGGAGCGCTATGGAAGTTATGGAACTCCCTCGCGTGCTTCTGTTATGGGAAAAAGTTCACAATGCAAATGACATTAAATGTGGAGAATGATAGGCTACATTTGCATCAGTTGGCCATCAAGTGGGCTATTCATTTATATGCCATTGTAGGCTACTGTAGCCTACCATTTGATACAGTACAATAGATATTCTGAATTGATGATCTCACTGGAGTCATTGCAAATCAATTTGTGCCACTTGTGTAGCCTACCTGGAGCTGGCAAACGAATTTAATAACTTGTCTATAACTCATTTTTTGTTGTTGTAGCCTTGTGTTATTATGCAATTGTTAATGGCCATGTTTAGTTAATTAAATGGGAAGTTATCGATTGTGATCACGATCACAGCTCTATCGCGAATGTATCCTTCTCCACATTTAAATGTCAGTTTAATATTGGACTTTTCCATTAAATTCGATGTTGGCCTTCAGGGGCTACAGGCTACCGGCATCTAGCTCAGCAAAGTTTAATTGCAATTTTAGTCAGTAGCCTATGCCTATTGAAATAGCAAGTCAATCTCGAAAATAGGCAATTTATTATGGTTTGTAGTCTTAAAATCTGGCACATAATGAAGGCACAACTGCCAGAAAATATCCGTTCGTTTTTTGAGATCTTCTGTCCAATTTTTATCACTCAAACTCTCCCGTTGGATTTATCTATAGTTATGCAGATGCACAAATTTTTATTCATTTAATAAGCAATAAGTCACGATGGTTTGTGGTATATGGCCAATATACAGCCAAGGGCTGTTCTTACGCATATATTATGCGTTATTGCTATTATAAACTGGTTACCAACGTAATTAGAACAGTAAAAAGAAATGGTTGAATAGCGGACTGTGTACCATGGGAATCACTTTTTACTATTCTAATTACATTGTTAATCAGTTTATAGCAATAAGGCTCCACAGGGGTTTGTGGTACATGTTGAAAGAACAGCCCTTAGCCGTGGTGTATTGGCCATATACCACACCTCATAAGACCGTATTGTTTAATCATAGCAGTCAAAACAAGTTACATCGATATCCATTGATGGAAAATGATCTGGAGAGTTTAATAAGGTCGATTTATATTTTCTCTTTCGAAATATTCTTAAAGTTTAAAAAATATATTATTTCGATGAAAAACCGAATTGTACTTCTTTAAAAATGGCGTAGACATTCCTTCTTAATTAGCTCGATAACGTTAAGAAAAAGGGTTTCATGGATTAACCTGGAAACTCCCAATGCTGCAAACTATTTTGGGGGGGATTTTTCAGGCTTTGTGGGCGGGTTTTCCGGGGTTATTGTTTAGCCCTAGAGTTTCCCTGGATTTGGCAACACCGCTTCCCGGTCGTAGCTGTGTTGAAGTGACGTGAACATAGTTTTTCTCAATTGCACGTAGGTTTCGATATAATGCTAGTCACAATGTAGTGATGTATAAGGTTATGCTGCCGTCGCATATAGCTCACTGATCGAGTAAAATGTGTCTGAAATATGTTTTGTCGTTTTGGGCACTCTGTCAAGTCATCAAACAAGGTAAAACACTTTTTTTCTCCCTTGGATTATTCCTCACTCTTTATTTTCGATTTGAAGGCTAGGCTACTCTTATTCATGTTTGTGAGTAGCTAGTAAGCGGGCTATGACTTCCTTATCTATCATAAAACCATGAAAATGTTATTTTACTAGCTATAAATGCCAATAGACATTCCTGGATGTATTAGACTTCACGTAGCAGACAATACCAACACTGCAACACTGTTTTGGGGAGATGGGATAATTTTTCTTGTGTTAAAGGCACATTTTTAGCAAGGATGGTGAATTACAGGTCAGAACATATCACAGAACGTTATGCCACTTCTCCTGATCATGTGACCAGAGACACTGACACAGGCACTGATGAACATAGGCCTGTGGGTCTATCAAACAATATCCTGTTGGGTCTATCAAACAACTGATCCGTTCCAGGAGCCATGAGCCTGTAGTCATGGGAACGGATCAGTTCACTTCACTCCTGATAAACTTGATACAATTGGAGCTGACCTGCTTTATTTCATGTCCAAGGCATTCTCTGCTACATCAGAAGGCCAGCACACTGGAAGAAGTGTGGTTTGGTTACAAAGCTTGACCAACTGTATTTAAACTCATGTTTTCACCACCCCTCTCTCTCTAGCCCACCCAGCTGATTCCTGCAGCCCTGTAGTCCAGATCAAACCCCAGGCAGGATTCCTGATGGTCAACATTGGGGGAAACTGTCTTTGGGAGGAACATGGGGACCATTGTCATTACGTGGTCAACTATGGTAGAGAGGGGGAGAAGCTCAAAGTGAGTGGCATGGGTAGCCAGGCCTTTTATCCAACACAGCACCGAAACACCTAATTCATCCAAGGTCTTGACAATTATTTGGCAGGATATCTGGTATTTTAGTGCTGGAACAAAAAGCCTGCTCACCCTGCATCTCTGTAGGACTAGGTTTGGTGACAACCACTGCTGTAAGGTGATATGTGTGGTCAGAGATGAGTTGATGTGCCTTTCTCTACTCTTGTTTTACCAGGAGTATGTCTCCAAATCCCCTGAGACCCTCCAAGGTCTGGAGATTGGGGGGAGGTACTGTGTACAGGTCCGCTATGTCTGTTACCACAACCCCTTCGGAACCTCTAGCCCCCTACAGTGTGTATCCATCCCAGAGTCAGGTGAGGCTCAACCAGTTTTTCTTTGTACGAATTGACTTGCCGTTACCATAATCTTATCCTCTGTTAACACTTCACCTAGTAACTAATCATGCCACCTTTCTCTCTTGCTCTTTCTTTATCTTCCTGTACAGAAAGGACAAGGCATATTTGGATTGTGGCTATCAGTGTGACCCTTACCATCCTGTTGGGATTCTTGGTAGTGGGCCTTGCGTTCATCTACAGGCACCATGAGAAAATTAAACAGTTCCTTCAACCCCCACTACAGCTACCAGACCACTATCGTGAGGTATGTCTATGTCCTGTGAAACTAAATGTTTCATGTGATAACAGGATCTGGTCATCAGGGTATATGTCAAATTTGCTGCATTTATTTTCAGCAAACTTAACATGTGTAAATATTTGTATGAACAAAACGAGATTCAACAACTGAGACATAAACTGAACAAGTTCCACAGACACGTGACTAATAGAAATGGAAGAATGTGTCCCTGAACAAATGGGTCAAAATCAAAACTAACAGTCAGTATATGGTGTGGCCACCAGCTGCATTAAGTACTGCAGTGCATCTCCTCCTCATGGACTGCACCAGATTTGCCTGTTCTTGCTGTGAGATGTTACCCCACTCTTCCACCAAGGTATCTGCGAGTTCCCGGACATTTCTGGGGGTAATGGCCCTAGCCCTCACCCTCTGATCCAACAGGTCCCAGACGTGCTCAATGGGATTGAGATCCGGGCTCTTCACTGGCCATGGCAGAACACTGACATTCCTGTCTTGCGGGAAATCCCGCACAGAACGAGCAGTATGGCTGGTGGCATTGTCATGCTGGAGGGTCATGTCAGGATGAGCCTGCAGGAAGGGTACCACATGAGGGAGGAGGATGTCTTCCCTGTAACGCACAGCATTGAGATTGCCTGCAATGACAACAAGCTCAGTCCAATGATGCTGTGACATACCGCCCCAGACCATGACGGACCCACCACCACCTGATTGATCCCGCTCCAGAGTGCAGGCCTCTGTGTAACGGTTATTCCTTAGACGATAAACGCAAATCCGACCATCACCCCTGGTGAGACAAAATCACGACTCGTCAGTGTAGAGCACTTTTTTGCCAGTCCAGCAACGGTGGCTTTGTGCCCATAGGCAACGTTGTTGCCGGTGTTGTCTGGTGAGGACCTGCCTTACAACAGGCCTACAAGCCCTCAGTCCAGCCTCTCTCAGCTTATTGCAGACAGTCTGAGCACTGATGGAGGGTTTGTGCGTTCCTGGTGTAACTTTTTCTCCGTTTTTTTTGCCATCCTGTACCTGTCCCGCAGGTGTGATGTTCGGATGTACCGATCCTGTGCAGGTGTTGTTACACGTGGTCTGCCACTGCGAGGACGATCAGCTGTCCGTCCTGTCTCCCTGTAGCGCCGTCTTAGGCGTCTCACAGTACAGACATTGCAATTTATTGCCCTGGCCACATCTGCAGTCCTCATGCCTCCTTGCAGCATGCCTAAGGCACGTTCACGCAGATGAGCAGGGACCCTGGGCATCTTTCTTTTGGAGTTTTGTCAGTCAGTAGAAAGGTGTGTCTTTAGTGTCCTAAGTTTTCATAACTGTGACCTTAATTGCCTACTGTCTACAAGCTGTTAGTGTCTTAACGACCGTTCCACAGGTACATGTACATTAATTGTTTATGGTTCATTGAAAAAGCATGGCAGACAGTTTTCTTTTGCTGAGTTTAATATCTCAATATTCTTTCATTCCCCTCTAACACCTATTATTTAGTGTGAGACACCTATTAAATGGAACTCCCCTGCTTAAATAAAATATATTACCTTGTCCGAGCCAGAATGTCCCATAGGGCAGGAGCCTGTCTCCTGTTTCTGTAGTTTGAGGCACCTTGATGTACAAGTATTTTTTTTTCTATTTAACTAGGCAAGTCAGTTCAGAACAAATTCTTATTTTCAAAGACGGCCTACCAGAAGGCAAAGGCCTTCTGCGGGGATGGGGACTGGGATTTAAGAAATATATGACAAAACACACATCACGACAAGAGAGACACCACAACACTACATGAGAGACCTAAGACAACATAGCATGGCAGCAACACATGAGAACACAGCATGGTTGCAACACATGACAACATGGTAGCAACACAACATCGTAGCAGCACAAAACATGGTACAATTATTATTGGACACAGAGAACAGCACAAAGGGAAAGAAGGTAGAGGCAACAATACATCACACGAAGCAGCCACAACTGTCAGTGAGTGTCCATGATTGAGTCTTTAAAGTAGCTTACATCTCCTGGGCTAAACTCTTAACAACGTTCATGATTGGTTCATTTTCCAGTACCTATCAGGGGACTTCCCCCAGCAGGCACTGTCCATCACAAGAACAACCAGGGCCTGTGAAGAAAGCCACGATCTCATCTCCATCGCCTGCTGTGAAGAGGACCAGTCTGACAGAGAACAGGACTAATTCACCTACTGAACTGGAGTCATCCTCTGGCCCTTTAGATCATTACCCGTGATCCATTGATCCTGTGACTTTAGACATGAGCCTTTCACACTCACTGAGGTTTTAAGATGAACTTGATAACGTCAGTAGATTAACTGTAGTAGGCCTATGACTGTTTACACTCTGAAGCCCTTGCTTGCATCAGCTACAACAAACATTGCGTTTGATCATAACTATTTTACAAGAATCTGGGAACTTCTCTTGCCATGTTAGTATGCTCTGCTGCAGAGGACAGAGACAGGTGCATATGGCTCGCTAATTAGACCTACCCAGTAATGATTCATTTGATAATTTGACATGCGTCCTTGGGCCAGGACTTTCATGTAACATTTTGGCTGTTTAGTAATGGGATTACTATGTTCAACTGTGTATATCACACTATTTCTTCAGTTTTTTTTACTGAACATATTAGACAAGTACTAGTGAAGTAGCAAGGTTAAGGCACATATTGTAATTTACTAATCAATGAAATTACAGTGAGGTATACATGGTCAAAAGTTGGCTGAGGGGCTGTATTAAAACAGACATAGGACAAGTTCTTGAGACTTATCTATGCTTGCACTTTATATGAAAATTTACCTCTAGCATTATATTGATTGAATGTATTAACTTTTTCTGTTGTATTACTTTATGCTAAAACTGTTCAAGTCAAGGTGAAATTGGAAAAGTGTGTGTGTTACATTGACTTTTGTTTTTGACTCTAAAAATGAATATTCTACATTGATGTGAAAGTGCCAGGGCTTTGACCCACAAATGATTTGATACGGGGTTTAAATAAATGAACACACAAATGAACACACCATTTTGATGTTGCCTCAATTTCTCTTCCTGTTTTCCAGCATGAACAAGCAAAGCAAATGTAGACTAGAATAACGCAACCACATTCATCAACATACATACTCTTTCAAGAGGCAATTCAACATAGCATTAAACATCCAAACTTTACATTTAAAAAATTGTTTTTATTGAAGCAGATTATGTGACCATTTACTCCACGTCTGTCGTTAGATTTGAACAGAGGAAGTCAATGATCAAGGACAGAGAACTACTACAAAACGCTTGATGAATCAGTACCCCGTAACACTTCCCCTTTTCACAAATTGAAAGTGGTTATTTTGGGGGGGTATAATAGCATATATATAACCCATTGAAACACTTCATAATGACCTCTCATTCACTGGTTGTAGCTCATTCACATCCAGATCGACAGATTCATGTCATTAGCATTGGATGCTTAGCAGACGACATGAAAATTTCAGATAAGTCAAAAGTCATCTGTGTTTACTTCTCTTGGAAGTCAAGAACCAACCAATCACGCTGCATCTGTCAATGCTACTCAAAAATACTTTTCCCATAAGGATTTCACACCTACATTTCCTTCTGTTAATGTTAGCTACATTGGGGACTTGAGTTTTTTTTTTATCAACTTCCTCCAGCTAGAGGAAGTTGAGTTCAGACCGTATCTGGTCAACTACTCACCACCAGACAAAAACATTATCTCCAGCTACCGATCTCCAATTTACGGATCTCGATCAGCCATATTCATCCACCTCAACACTGACCTGACGCCAAATCCTTATAATAATGACTTCCAAATTTGTTCCCTTCTTAAAAATACATAGCTAGCACAGCCCTGGTGCTTCAGATTGACATGTATTTTTTTTAAACAGGTGAAGAGGGTGAGAACCAGGGCAGTCTTTCTCACATGGCTGCTAAATGGAACAGCTATCACACAAAAGGGATGAAGTAGTCGATAGCAACACTAGAAAAAGGAGCCACCTGTCTACTACCATACATGCTTGACCCTTTTCTTCAGCTATTGGCTTGAATATTGGCGTAAATGGTTATTACGGAGCTGATACGCCCCAGCATGCTTTGGGCTGGCTGATGCAAATTGCTATTGTGACATCATGCTCATACCCCTTCTTTATCTACTTAAGCATTTTTAAGATGCAGGGTAGGCCCGCTATAGCACAATCTGTGGGGTAGTAGTGTAGTATACATAATAGTATTGGATTCAGATGCAGGATCTCACTGTACCTAAACTAGTGCTATTTTGGATGGGAACTCGATATGTAGAAAACAGAAACATTGTTTAAATGGGCGAAGGGAACTTTGCTATGATAATGACGACCGTTACAAGGTTACCTTTGTTCATATAAAGATACTTTGTCACTTTCTGAATGGAACGACAATAGAAAGAAAAATGCTTCGGACCTCAAAAAATAAAACAGACTTCAAAAATGACAAATCCTGAGACAGAACGACAGCTAGCCCATTTAAAACAAACAGGAACTGATCGTAGTTTGAAGCAGACAAATTTCCCATAAATGCTTTGCTTAAAATATATATGGCTTCCCATAAACGCTTTGATATAATCCAGTGCATGTGATAAAAGTGATAGATAACAGCTTGCTAAAATAGAATTTAGAGCAGATCAATCAAAAAACTTTTGTTCCCAGTGATAACATGTGCTCTTAGAGGTCTCCACCTGTACCCAAATACCAGACACCCGTTCCCTGGACCATCCAGAATTCTAAATATCACGGGTCTTAGTCGAATCTAATGGTCATGGGCATGTGTCAATTTTAAGTGACTTGACCGGTGGGACCCGTACCGATCCGAACGCGACTGCTGCAGGAGAGAGAAAATTAGAAATTGTATAATTTATGCTGCTGCTCTTGCTTTTCATAATATTGGCGCGTGAAGCTTGTTGTTGTTGGCCAATCATAAGTCATCCATGTGGCAATAGGCTACAGTCATAGAGCCTCCGTGTGGCCGCAGCCTCAATTGGCCGGTTTGATGCAGTCAAGACAGGTACTACGTAATCATATTTGATGATAAATAACCTAGATATACCAGCTATTAGTCTACTATAGCGAGAGGTGGCTTGGTTGGTTGCGGTCTGTAGTCTCTCTCTCTCGCTCCTCCACCTCATCACTCGCTCACTCACAGTAACCACGAACACACAGCAGGCACGGCCCCTGCTAGAGTGGCACCTATCTCTCCCTCACGCTTTATCAGCTCCAGTTAATAAAGTAGCCTTTTCTGCTGCTTGCCTCACTCGGATCGGACCGGGTCTGGATTGATGGTCTATACGGAACGGGTCTCTATATTAAAAAAATATTTATGCATATCCGGTCTGGGTAGAAAATCCCCAGGTTCAAACTTTTTGGATGGTGAAGGCCTCTAGCTCTTACAATATACGTATTTACATAAATAAAGAAATGTCATGATTACATTTGACAAAGTGTGAATTTTCCCACCGTCTATCAACATAGTGTTACGACACTGTAAAACTGTTTTAGTCAAAAGTATAAATCTAATGTCAAGTATGTGAATACGGCTGAACTTCAGGGCCCAGTTATGGGATGATAAGCGGAGGAAAACAAATAGATACTCGGCAGAGGCTAGTTTGACACAGTACATTACTCCAATGTCCATAGGTAGGCGTATAATGGTAATACATATGCCAATATGTAGAACATTGTAGATGAGAGCTGAGTAGTGTTAGTCAGTTGGCCTTGACTCTGGTAAAAAAAAAAAACAATAGTACCCCAGTGAGTGAATGTGTGTGTGTTGGGGAGATGGGGTTAGGGATGTACTATGCAGAGAGCTCTAAGCCCACAAATCCTCAGTTCGTCCAAACTTGTAGATCAGCGTGCTATAAAAAAAGGGGGAAAAAAAAGAGAAAAACACGTAAGCTTTCACATTGTACTTTCACAAATTGTCCATAATATACATGCAGTAATCGTGGAATAATAGTTTTGGACAATCATTTTTGTGGTCCACTGTAGATTAGTTGGTAGAGCACGGCTCTTGCAACGCCAGGTAAGTGGGTTCGATTCTCAGGACCACACGTACGTTAAAAAATATATATATATGAACATGACTAAGTCGATTTGGATCAAAAAAAACATCTGCTAAATGGCATATATTACTGATCTGGACCAAAAAAACTGCATCCTGATGAAAGGGCACATAGTTACTCTCATTTCCTGGTTTCCTCTTGTCTGACAATAGAGTGATACGTAACACCAGACAAGGTCCATCAAACTACACTTTTATCAACGTCTTCGGCGTACTTACCTGAAAAATATCAAAGCGTTCTGAAAGAACACTGCCAGTCCTGGATACACGTCTTTTTCTACAAAGAAAAAGGGGGGAGGGAGAAAAGAGAAAAAGGCCATTAGTATAAAAATGTTAAAAAAGAAGAGAGCTGGGCAGCACATAAAGACCAACTACTGAAACCCATTTCAACCCCAGGCTGATAGAAAAATACACATGGCTTACCGAAAACTATTATTTGGATTCTTCAAAAAACGTAACCAGCAGATAATACCTTCCTAGTCAAACCATTTCATCAAGAGCAGGGGAGGATCTCAGCCTCCTCCAACCTGACTAAAAGCAATATGGAATACAGAGGTAATGAGCTCTAAACATAGACTATACTCCCACACCACTACCTCTACCATCTGAATTAATGAGAGAGAGAGAGAGACTTTTCTATTATGTAGCCAGTCCCAACAGGGTGAACAGGAGAGATAATGAAGGGTTGTACTGTTCAGGTGTAAGACTGTGACCAGAAATAATTACTGAAAAGGATGAAGTCAGGAAATATGGTGGCTGATGGCGGTGGTTGCTAACGCGGAATACTGAGGGAGAAGAAGAAGTGGGCGAAGAAGTGGGGGGCTGCAGAGCACAAGGGAGAGACTGTAAAAGAGGAGTCAGTGGCATGGTGATTGAAACCAACCATCCAGAGTGAATGTGGGCAAATGGGTTTCAGCTCTATCTCACTATCTGTGGCAGGATGGTGA